>NC_056734.1:852132375-852272375 GCF_019279795.1 Protopterus annectens
CAAAGCATACACATACCAGTACACAAACAGAATCCACCACAACATGCAATTAAGCTCTTAAGGCCAAACATCTCAAAACCAAAAGTTCTGGTTATAGCCGACTCACTAGTGAGACAAACAGATGTCCCCTCACCAGGCTGGACAAGGAGACGGTCACAGTCAGCTGCCTGTCAGGTGCTAGGATCCATCAAATCACGCACACACTCAAGTCACTCAGCAACAATTACTGTTATGACTCTGTCATAACATATGTTGGTGTAAATGACTTGAGACGTACTCCCCCGGACTATATGAAGAGAGACATGACCAAACTCACAGATTATGTGTACCAGGCAGGTATGTCCCTAACAATAAGCAACATTCTACCTTCACCAAGGATGATGCCACAATACAGACAAAAAAATGATTGATTTCAATAATTGGCTTAGCTTCTGGTGTCACTTCAGGGGGACCCATTATCTATCTGCCTGGGAAGATATGGTTGACAGTCCATGCTGCTTTGCCAGAGATGGCCTTCACCTGTCTCCTCAAGGCTTTAGAATACTGGCAAAGATGCTTGCCTCCCCCATAGTGCCTTTTTCAGGCATTGTCCAAACAACTAAACTTCCAGTGTAAAGAAATGCACTAAAGACAAACTCAAGGTCATGCTGCCCAATGCTAGGACCTTAAACACTAAACTGCACTCCCTGGAAGCACTCCTCAACTTGGAAGATGCTGACATTTGTGTAATCACAAAGACTTGGTTCTAGACTACTGAGAGCAGCTCATCTGTACAAGGCTGCAATGCCTTTCACACATTCAGACCCCAAAATGAATGTGAAAGAACCAAAGGTGGAGTTGTATCCATATTCATTAAATCCAAATACACCTCAAGACTGGTGAAACAGTACGACTCTCTGGAGCTACTCCAGGTCCA
Source organism: Protopterus annectens (assembly GCF_019279795.1). NCBI lineage: Eukaryota > Metazoa > Chordata > Ceratodontiformes > Protopteridae > Protopterus > Protopterus annectens. The sequence continues at coordinate 852,133,292 of NC_056734.1, forward strand.
ATTAACTATAAGGAAAACACCCTTCCACATCATTGCTTGCTAAAACAGCCCCACCATGAACCAAGAGAAGAACACCGCCTACCTGGTCTTGCTAGAGTCACTCAACGTAAAGCCAAACACGCTGGTCATGGGAGATTTCATCTATCCCTCCATCGATTGGGAGACCTACACAAGCACAAACATTATTGCTATGAGATTCCTGGACTTTGTTAATTTAAATGCCCTGGAACATTTGGTCCAGACCCCCAGAGGGGCTTGAAATTTCCTGGACCTAGTGCAACATGGGGAGGGGTCACTGCACTACCCCATGTGTGTTGCCCTCCCTTGTAAGGTCAGATAATAAATCTGCCTCATTTGAAGTAAAGATCAAACCTGACCCCCCCAGGAGTAAAAACACTAAAAAATGTCTCCAAAGTTAACTATTGCCTACTAAGCAATGGTATAAAACATTTCAAAGCCCCTGCCAACATAGATAGCAATGTCTCCTATGTTGAGGAATACCCAATTGCCCTATATAGCCACTTAAACAAATGCATTGACTTGGCCATACCTAACAGGAAGAAAACCGGGTCTTCCCAAAAAAATAAGCCAGCCTCGCGGACTGAAAGTATAAATAAGTTATACAAAGAAAGAAAGAAACTGATATCTAAGAACAGGAGGGAACTGACACAACAGAGGAAGAATACCCTCCACAGCTTGAACAAGCAAATTAAATATCTTGTTAAATCATCCAAGGCTAGCTACAAGTCTAAATTAGCATCCATAGATAAAGATAATCGCAAGGCATTCTTTAGCTACTTCCAAAACCTAAGGGGAATGCCCAGATGTGTGCTGAACTTATAGTAAATGGTACCACTCACTGAACCTGAGGAAACTGCCAACATGCTAGCAAACAGATTTGGTGATAAATTCACTCCCCTGTCCCCACCAGACATACCCCAAATCATTCCCATCACCGGTCCTCTACCAAGTATTTCCAAAGAACAGATCATACAAACTCTCCAAGGTCAAAAACACAGCCTCTATGGGACCAGATAACATCCCTGGCTACTTAGTCAGCAATCTAAAACAAGACCTAACAGAACCCCTCAGCACTCTCTCTAAACATAGCTTGAAAACTGTCTTTGTCCTGGCAGAGTGGAGAACAGCAACAGTAATCCCCTTGCACAAATGAGGTCCATCAACTGACCCTGGTAAGTATCGACCCATGAGCCTGACCAGCCTTATCTGCAAGGCCATAGAAAGAATCATCATGGACTTTATCCACAAGGACATCGGCAACCTTCAAACTCTTGACCTGACACAGTTTGGCTTTGTCACGGGTAGATCTTAATTATTAAACCTGGTAGAATTCTTTGAGAATGTCACCAAAGCCCTGGATGAGGGCAAAATGGTACATACCGCCTATCTTGATTTAGTCAAAGATTTTGACACAATCCCACATTCAGGTATCATGAAGCTATCCCAGTTTGGGATAACCCATATATTACTACATGGGCAGCAACATATACTGTCAAAATTGGGGAGCCCAACTCTACCAGTAGACCAGTTATCAGTGGAGTACAAAAAGGATCTGTGCTGGGCCCTCTACTGTTTGAAATCTATTTCTCTGAAATCCAGTTAAAAGTAGATGGCCTGTGGCTTACCAAGTTTGCAGAAGACTGTAAACTGGCCTCAATCATAGAACTCCCAGCAATGATAACATATTACAGAAAGGGCTGACACAGACAAATTATTGGTGTCAAAGTCGTGGACTAAAATTAATGCAAAAAATGCCTCATTATCCCCTTTAGCAAAGGAATATCCCCTGCTAGTTATGATATAGATAGCACCCATCTAAGTTCAAACCCAATAGTGCGAGACTTGGGAACGCAGGTTGATAGCAATCTAAACGTCAATCACCGTGTGTCTGTAGTGGTAAGAAAAGCCTTCTACATTGCCCATCTCATAAATAAGGGCATTACATCCAAGACCAGGGAGGTTATAGCTCCACTGTACTCGACCCTTATCAGACCACTAATAGAGTACAATGCTCCCTTCTGTATGTACCTCACCAGACACCTGCAGCAACTGGATAGACCACAGAGTTTTCTTATCAAGAAAATTTAGGGCCTCCAAAATATAACATACATGGAAAGACTAACAGCCTATCACTATACTCTGTATTATACAGGCTACTGAGAGGCGATCTGTGCCTGGCCTACAATGCAGTCTCAGACCATACCCTAATTGAATTGCTGAACATCCTCAAATCAACTGGGACAAGAATAACTTGTTCCAGAGATCTCAACCTAGCCTGTGGCATTAACAAAACATGCTGGAGAGACAGATATGTATATATCTCTCAGCAATTACTGCTCCTCTGGAATAAGCTTCCACTCCATGTGAAGCAGAATTCCTCAAAGACCCTATTCAAGTGCAACCTTGACAATGGGATGGGTGACCATAAATCTATCCTGCGTTTGGCACCTATGTCCCTCATGGACAGGGGCAGTCAGTACAGATCACAGTATCGATCTGCTAACAATGACCGTCTAAACTTGGTCAATAACCATATTCAGGTTTTTACATGGCTTGGCTTGTAAAGGCCCCAGGCCTATTAAACTAGTAACCTCCCATGAACCAATGAATAACAGGGGTGACAAATTTCATATGTATAGCTGGTGGGGTTTGGTTTTATTTGCACAAATGCATCAATAAAGACTTAGAAAAATAAAAATCCAGTGGATGCTAAGAAGCTTTGTAGATGCAACACTTATATGTCCCTAAAGGGTGATTTACATATTTCCCATAGGCTTCTTTCATAGGAGATATAAGGTATTACACAAAGAAGATTCTGTTCTGCCTAGGCCTTTTCTTCTTGAAGCTTATGCAACAAAACTGATGGTTAGTGTCTCAATGATTATATTATGTGATATTTCAGATGAACTTGGTCATGACACAATACATTAACTAATTTCATGTACAACACTTTCATTGTTAAACAAAAAGGTCACATACAAAGAAAGTAAATGCAACCAATGCATTTACAATTATAGTAGTAAAATTAACCTAATACCCCCTGAACTAAAATCCAGAGTAAAATATCCCTGCACAAACAAACCTACAATATACATACTTTTAAAATAGTATTTCTTATGTGTGGGGGCTTTGCTTCAACACTTTCCAGTGTGAGCACTATTTCCCTAAACCTTTGTAACTTATGTATAATAACTCCATGGTCATATCCATCAAGAGAGGAAAACAACATAGAATTATGCTATAGCTGGTGTAATTCTAGGTTGGTGTAATGGTTAAAGTATTTGCCTACCAGACAAGAAGTGCAAGGTTTGACTCTTACTAAGAGAAAGCTGGTTAGAATTAATAATGGTCTATTAGGGCAACTAGTCTAGTATTTGCCTATATTTGACATGCTACAGCTTACCTAACTATCACTGATTTCATGACAAAAGCTGATAAGGTTAAATAAATATGAGGCCAAATATTTGCCACCTTCCTGAACATTTGTATATGCATTTTGGACATTGTTTATTTAAGATCTGGACTTTGTTTGATCCTTTTGTCAAGTATGTTATATATGTATTTCCTATTCAAAGTGCTATGGCACAAAATAGGTCAAAACCAATAGGAGATGTGTCCTACAAGTATGCGGAATCATGTATTTACTCTGTAAAACTCACTCCAGCCTGTGTGAACTTCCCCTTGTAATGCACATTGACAACTCTTTGTTCTACGTTGGACTTGAGAAAAGCAATCAATTGCAGTAAAAGGTACTATAGCAATGAAAGGTCATATCATAATGTGCCTATCAGAATTCATAACTTACCGGGAAAAGCCGAAAAGACAACCAGACTACTTGATTACTCAGAAAGTGTTCTACTATAGAAATATGATGTTTACATTATAACAAGTTAGCACATATTCTCAGTTTTCTGTTGTTACTTAATTGAGCTTCTATTAAAAGTGAGACAGTAAAAGGAACCTTGCTTATATATTTATTTAATTAGGTTGAACATAGAACCAGTATGCATCATACTGACTTTTATGAATATTCATAGGTTAATGCTAGGCTAACTGCCCTTGTGAGCCTAGACAATTATCCCTTATGAGACTCAAACCCTGCACCTTCTGTTTGTAAGACAAACACCTTAACCATTAGGCCACCCACCCAAGATACATGTATGTTTAAACAATTATCTTAACCACCCCTAAATGAGCTGGCGAAACTATGCTATGCTGCTTCTCCTTCTTGTCCTTGCTCTCTCTGCCCACACAGAAGTATATCTCATAGAACTGACTTATATAAAGTAAGCAATCAACAAGAAAAATTGGTGGTTAGTACAACATCATTGCAATTATTACATCAACAGTCATGAACATTGTGATTTAGCAAGTTGTTTTAGTAAAAAAATAGAGTAGAAGTATGAACCATGAATCGAGAAAATAATTTCTGCATTAAGTGCAACAAAGCAGGAAAACCTGATAAAGGAAATATTAATTAAAATGCCTATAAAAAGTGTTGAAGGGCACATTTAAAAAAATAATAATACATTAATCATAATATGAGATGTAGGAAACAATAAAGAATACCAAGGAAAATTTTGCTGATATTGTCTATCCAAATTCCAAGATTATGACTAGTCACTCTCTAGTTCTACAGTGGTCAAACTGGATGGCCAGATTTCAAAATTATGCCATTACACATATACCACACTAAAACACTGCTACTCAACATGGCAAGAGAAACAGTTTACAGATCAATAGAACAGCAAAAACAGAAACATATATAGATGTACAGAATAAAGTAAAGGAATATTTTGAACTCACAGGAAATATACGGTTTAAAATGTATTAATTCAGAAAGGCAGAATGGCAACAGCATTGAGGACAAAGAAATACTCAAGATTAAATAACCTTGGAAAAATGTAATTGAATGGATGTAAATCAAGAGCTCGAAACAAGAATTTGCAAAGTGTATCTATGGAAGAGTGCACAGAAAAACATTGTCTCTTGATAGGTTACTGGCGAAGCAGAATCTCTTTAACTGCCAGACATACAGTCAAGAAGTATTGAAGGTAACAAGACTGTAAATATAAATAGTGTTAGTATGGAAAGTTCAACATTAATACAAAATGCAGACGGTTTATGAAAATGATACATGTGAAAGAATAAAAAAATAATGCGTGATGCACAAACAAGACAAATGTGTTGATACCATGGTGGTACTTCTCCACAAAATGGGATTTCCCAGCAAATGGAAAGGTATCCAAGATAATTAGGAAACTAAAGCATTTTGCAATGATATGCATGACTGTAGAGAAATGTAGCAAAACATGGCAAAGAACAAACATGTTAGATCATGACAGAAGAGATGTGAAGTGAGGAAATTGCACAAGCCAAACTGTACATTCACTACATTAGCATATATAGTGCCAGAAGCTGTGCTGGTCAGCCTACACTACAGTCAGACACTTTGTTTCTGAATCACATACACCATGTGTGTGACCTCTTGTCATGCAGAGTTGCCTCTATAGAGGAGCTTCTTCATTACATTATGTTTTTACAACTGCACCATTATGTGTTAAGTTTCAGTGAGAGGTGTTCCATCTACAAGAACTATTTGACAACTTGACTTTCTAGGAAGAAAGATACTACTTCTGATACACTGAACATGGAAATACTGTAGTCTAGACATTCATTTAGGTAGTACAATATTATGGGTTCAGTCTTTCATGATGTTATGGCAGGAATTTTCAGCTCAGAGAAATATATACAGATGACCATCCTTTCCTTCTGGAGCTGGTGTGGAGACTGAGACACCTGGGACAGCACCATACTTCTATCAAGGAGTCTTTAGAAACTGTGTTCCTGCCCAGTCTGCACAGCAACATCCTGGGGTGAGTTGTTTAATGGTCATCAGTGCCAAACCACCCTTGACTTCAGCAAGGGCATTACCATCAGCAGGACTGTCCAACTCTCCCGCATTTAATATGTGAGCTTGTTGTTTCTCTGATCTCCTTTTGGGAAATTAGCAGTGAAAACATGTCCCAAACAAACCTCTCCCCTCTTCGGATAGGCACACCCATCCGCTCCTTGCTAGTGCCTCAGATGCCTCAGCTGCTAATCAAACCTGAGTCACCTGGACCATAGCCAGGGATTTATCCATCTATGTCAGCAGTGCAGCCAAGATGGATGCTTTACTGAAATTATTACTGCTGCAGTTTTTGGAAGTGCCAACACATGTTTTAAATATATTATTGTGTCCTACTTGCTAATTACCTGCTTGAATTTGAAAGCCTTCAGAGCACATACTTTGACTGTTGGACTTATTTGTCTGTTACTTTTTTCAGTATTATACATCATTTGTAATCTGTATTGGTATATTAAATACGGCAGTCAGTCTGCTGATTTTTCAACATCTTGAAAGCATGCTGCACGTTACATCAAAGGTAATTCATCTTCTCAGGCAGTCAGTTGCATCAGAGTGATAATTCAGCTTATTACTATATTTATTATGTACACTACCTGTGACAAGAGCAAACATGTTCTTAATTAACAGTGATTTTAATACCTAACCCATTTTCTCTCACTATATAAGCTTACAGATATTGAACCCTAAATTTCATATCAGCTCCATAACATGTTGTCAAAGGCTTGTTTCACACAATCATATATACAATTGAATAGCTGCATCAATAAAGACAGTTAATTCCATCTTCCTGTTTGGCTCTGCATACTTCAGTCATTAAATTATCACAATAAGGTTAAGGTTATACTTGACTAATGCTCCCTTATTTTTCCTTTCTTGTGCAATGCATCTGATTTGACATTTTCAAAGGAAATAGCCAACTTGCTTTTGTGATATTTTCCTGTTTTGTAAATGTTTTTCTTTTAAATGATCTCTTTTCAGGATGCTGATTGTGTGGACCAAAGTATTGTTTGTCCTGAGGGTAAATTGTTGTGTGCGAGCACGTGTGTGTGTGTGTGTGTGTGTGTGTGTGTGTGTGTGTGTGTGTGTGTGTGTGTGTGTGTGTGCTTTTGTGTGTTTATTGTTTTAGGATGTATATCTTCTAGAGAAATTGTGGGGTGGCTAACAGGGGAAGGGACTACCCAATCATTTATTTATTTATTGCAATTCAATAACCTTGTGGGTGACCTGGTGAAAAGACCCTTTTCATCCAAGGTACAGGTTTACAATGATCAGACTTAACATTACATTGAAATTCAACACTATTAAATGAAGATAAGTAGTATTGTCTGGATGAAACTGCAAGTATTTAACAGAGTTTTAATGTTAAATAAGGATTAGTAGAGCTATAGCAGTGTTTTCAATAGTATGAAGCAGCTGAGAAATTATAAACATCATACAGTCATTGCATAGATTGTACATAGTGGGTTAGAGCTGTGGAATTTATTATAGTTGCAATTCATTATAAACATTGTTGCACTGTCAGCTCACTTACAGATAAAGTAAGTGTTGTTTGCACTCTTTATATGCTATATACCTTACATACATTAGAACTTAGCAAATCATCTAGGGAAATGGAAAAACATAAAATAATACAAAGTTGGTATTTAATACAATTTTGTGAAATCCGTTTACCACAGAGGGCTTAACCAGTTTCAAAACCCTAAATACGTTAAGATATAACATAGTCTGCTGTTCAAGCTAAGACATAGCTTAGCATTTCAAAAGCTATGTTTACTGTACTCATTCCAGATGTATACAGCATATCTGATGGCAGTATAAGTTTACATTTTCTTTATTAGAAGTCTGGTTTTGTCTTTGTTTTAGTGCATTGTCATTGTAGTTTCTCTCTAATAATGTTTGGTGACATAAACGGCTTACTCAGCAGTCAGACTGGGCATCCTTTGCTGGAGTGTTAATGGTACCGTAACCTTATGGAAAAGAATGTTGTTCTGGCCTTACTTTGTAAGCCAGATTGTAACATCTGCTTCATATGGGAGACTGACATTTCCAAAACCCCTTATTCCTTTATCTGTTTGTGTATAATGAGAAAATTACGATATCAAATGAACTTTTTGAAATTATCCAAAACTTTAAGCAACAAAAACAATAAGACAAGAGGCTGAAGGTTGGCTTACTAAAACCAGCAAATTGAAATTATCAATCATAAGCAAACCAACCAACATGGCTGAATGATCAGATCTGAAGAAGGGCCTTAGCCCAAAAGTACTTATCTTTATTTTATTTTAATAAAGCTTTTATCATTCAGCCATGTTGGTTGGTTTGCTTATGATTGACAATTTCAAAACTTTAAGTACCAGGTTTTTATGATAATGGCCAGTGGAACATCACCTTGGACTGCATTATGATAAACTTGGAATCTTCCATCTTCACAAAATAATATATTATCAACCATTATATACGTAATGAACACGTATGACTTGTTTGATCTATATAGGTAAAACATTTCCTGTCTGATAGAACTATGCCAGCTGTTCTACTCCTCATAGCACATGGACCAAAAGAGATTTCTTCTTTATTTCTGGAATGACTTCTCATGCCACCATGTGTATAATAGCAGATGCCTCAGCATTCTCAGATCATTCCAAAATTGTACTTTGTCTTGGCAGTTTTAAACTGAAGCAATACTTTCTTAACCAGAATTGTAACCCTCACCTACTGGCCAACATATCAGTTACCTGAAAAATACAACAGGAGCATAAATACCTTAGATCTTCAGATGTGAAAGACACAAGGGCATATGATGTTAGATGAGGAGCACTGAGGGACAGTGTTAGGAATCACTTTATGAGTGTAGCATCTAATATCAAAAAGCGAAGAGCAGAAACTTTTACTACAACTGAAAACCAAACAAACCAGCTTGAAAAAGAAAAAAAAAAGTTGAAAAAGTACCTTCATATTGCTCAGAATTAAAACAACTGCAGACAGATGTAAATTTGTCACATTCTTCCAGCCATTCACCTTTTGAAGACAGAATGTGTGCTAGGTAGTCAGGAGGAGCATCTAAACTGTTAGATCCATAAACTACACACCTGAAACAAAATGCAGATGTTATCTATTGGAAAAGTGAATTCTAAACACCTTTTATCAAATGTATCATTATTAGAACTATGAATGACTTCTGTGTCACAATATAGTAAGGGCTTGTTTTTGTGCACTGTAGTTTTCCCAGTCTTAACCTTGACTTAACAGACATTGAAAGGTCAGTGACTGGAAAATGGAAAATTCTTCATTCAGATGAGAGTGTTAAAATTATAGCAAGATGAGGGCCATTGTTTATTGACCGAAGCAATTTTAATTTGAAATCATTGTTAGATGTCAGCATTATTACAAAAGTGGTTAAAGATGGAAAGAGTTTTAAACCAAAGGGTACTTTTTCATTTTCAGAATTGCAGGCAATGTAGAGTTACTGCTAATTAATCATTGCTTTATTGGGACAACACAGTTACTAGTTGGTTATTTTAATTGTATTTCAAAACATGCTGTTTACTTTATTGAATGTGTTTCATGCAATGTATTTTCTGCAGGCAGAACAAAACTATCCTTGGGGAAAAGATTTCAAAACATAATTTTGGAATTCTGAAATTGGTTAAGTAAAATGCTTTACTTAAGCATTCCACTGTATGCACTAATTTTTAATCTTTGTATGCATTGGATTGGTATGCTTTGAATAATAGAGGTGAATAAGGGAGGTGATGGCTTGATTTTTTAAACAGTAAACAATGGAGCCTAGGCAGGGTAAGAGATCAAGGCCCACCAGAGCAGCCTCTCCTGCAGGAACTCCACCTTACCCCCACACTTAACAGCAGACCTCTTCCCAGCCATTCCAGTGTACCATTACTTGGCTATTTCTCCCCAATTTCCATAAACATTATTCAAACCTGTCAGTGCGCATACTGTTTTCTTATTTACTTCTACAATGATTACATATATTGAAATCAAATAGCACAAATACTGATAGCCATTTGCTAAACAAACAATAGTCTCACAATGAAAACAGACTTCGCATGAGCATTAAACTTCTCTGCCTTTGAAACTCGCATTCATTGAAATGGCATTAAAAGCCATATTCAAAGAAAATGCATCTGGCCATTAGAGGATTAAGTTTACCTTTGGGCTGTTTTCAAACCATAGGTTCCTTGCACACATTTTTAGGGCCATGCAAACATCCTGATTGTATTAGATTATATTAATTGTACAATACAGCACCACTTGTTAGAATGTGTTTTAAATTTGTAGTTTTGAACATTCTTCCAGTAAGTAACGAAACAAAGTGTATGAACAAATAATGACAAAACTACCCATTTCAGAAAATTTCAACCATAAAACTCCACTAAAACATCTATCATTACAATCCACCAATATCAGTCAATAAATACAATCTCTGCAAAAGTAAAAATCCTCTGAATAATTCCACATTAAAGAGATCTGTAACAAATAAAGAGGTTACTACTGGCAAACACCTTTACACTTCAATGTTTCAAATACAAATTCATTGCCTACTGCCCCTGATGAATTAATTGCCTATGTTGTATTAGAAAAAAAATTGGTAAGCTGGTAATATTACAATAGGAAATGACTATCAAACCAACAACAAGTCACTAGGCATCTCATACAAAGGAGGACACACTCAGGAGTGCAAAACCCCTACCCCCCCCTTAAAATGCACCAAAAAATCAACAATTGAAAGGGCACTGCTATATCAGCTCTCCATCTACATGGTGTGGGAGTAGAATCCACAGCCTTCTGCACCAAAGGCAATTATGCTACTAACACTACTTTCAAATTCTACAGCACAAACAGTGACTGCCATTTGCTAAACAAAACAGTTAGTTGCACATTGAAAATAGACTTAGCATGAACAACAGTAAACTTATTTTGCCTTGAAACTCAGAATTCCATGAAAATGCACTGAAACTCATAATCCTTTGAAAATACACTCAAACTCATAATTCCCTGAAAATGTACTGAAATTCAAACTCACAATTCAGTTAGTATTTTGGTAGTTGGTGCAGAGAATTCAGGCTCTTGTCTCCACTGAAGCTCAGAATTCCATCAGCAGTCTGATAGTTGGAGTAGAGATTTCAGTTTTTTGTCTCCACTGAAGCTCACAATTTTTTCAGCAGTCTGGTAGTTGGTGTAGAGGATTCAGGCACTAGCCTCCAGTAACCAAGTTACATGGTCAAGGCTGATCAAATTAATTGACTAGCCCACCCTTCTCCCCTAACTAGGGTATTACATACCATATCTCCATACCGCTCAAACTCTTATAAGAAATTTAGACAAAGCCTGAAATAATAGGGATACAATGGCCCAAAAATAGGGACAGATTTTAAATATTGCTCTTTGTAAATTAGAAAGTTGCTAGAATAACAGGATTTGTGTTAGCTTGCATTTTCTGAAGGAAATGAAGTCTGAAACTCATATATAACTATTCAGTGACTTCAATCCTCTGTGATTTGCCAGAAAACCACAAATCGTATGAGAAACAGACCATAACTATGAGGATAAATCTGGAAAGTTGAGAGGGATATTAAACACACACATACACACAGCAACACACAGGCGCGCGCACACACACACACACACACACACACACACACACACACACACACACACACACACACACACACACACACACACACACACACACACACACACACACACTTACTTTCTCTGTCAATGGAATGGCTAGCTTAAATTCCATGTGCAAGTGTGGAATATGTTTGCATCCATGTTGGCTGCATGCATGGTCCTCCTTATAGAAGAAGCCACCCCCATGGTGTTAAGAAGCATTTCTTTCTATATTAGTAATTAACCAAAACATTAATGTTGAAGCTTCCTGGCCAGCTCCCCCCCCCCCCCAGTCACAGGGCCCTAGGCAACTGCCTATGTCATCTAGTGTTGGATCCAGCTCTGATAAACAATATATGTGGCAAGTCTTTCTTAATGCTAATGCTTCTCTAGGTATGAATGATCATATACATTTTTAAATATGGATTAAAAATGTAGCCACTTAAACATTAGGTTAAATGGCTGCTTATTGACCATGCTTATTGGTGTTTGGAGATAATGAACGGTGTGCACAATAGGCATTCAACAGAGAACTAAAAAGTCTCTTTAGTTTATGAGATGAAAGTACTTACTTGATATTTTTTTTTTATTTTTTATGAAAGTTTCCTTTCCAAGTTTGTGTATGGTACATTTTTTTAAACTCTCTCTCTATATATATATATATATATATATATATATATATATATATATGTATATATATATATATATATATATATATATATATATATATATATATATATAGATCCCTATTATAACATCAAAGTTAATAGAACTTTGTACTGCACATGGTCAAGACCATAAGAATGAAATTCTGTAATTTTGAAAAATAAAAAATAAAAATCTGAGTTTTTGCAGGGGGGGGGGGGTCCTATGCACCTTCCCTGCACCATCTGCTAATTATATATATCAACTCCAAGACTGCACAATAGTGGGGAAAGGGTACATTCCCCGATCCCCACTGTACCATAATCTCTGTAGAAAACACTGACTTTTCAGAAAGTTGATGTTTATATTCTCACCCATATGAATTTCACACACACACACATTTATATATATTTATATATATATATATATATATATATATATATATATATATATATATATATTTATATATATATGCACAAGTGCGCGCGCACACACGCACACACACACACCCACACACATATATATATTTGTTTGTTTGTTTGTGTCTTTCGGATTTTCCCGGTTAGGGGTCGCCACAGCGGAACTCCGGTATGCTAATGATTGGCAGTAGAGTTTTAAGTGCTGGCTTGCTGGGCCTAACACACAACCTACAATGAAGGAATGCCCATTCACGCATGTCGCCACACAGAAGATGCTCTAACTGAGAATCGAACGGACAACATCTAACTGTGAGGCGACAATGCTACCGCTAAGGTAAAAATTATTGGATTGTCTTGGAAGGCATGCAATGCAAATGTCACACATTTTTTCCTGCTATTGATTCTTAATTTTAGTAATATCTGGCACAGACTTTTAAACAGAAGTAGACTAGGACAAATGCTGACCGATAGATGAGGCAGATGCCACCTACAAGTAAGTGATTATTCCCATGTTATTGCTGTTTGTTAATGTTACAAACTATTTTTGATATTCAGAATGAGATATACATTTATATTAAAGAGGCATGTATGATTATGTGACCATCACACATTTATTTATTTATTTAAATTTGTTGACCGGGAGTGTCCGACTGGACGTGGGTCCATTTTCAGCAGAGGCCCGGGGAGAAAAGCTCCACAGTAAAATAAACAGACAGTAGTTACATTGGATTACATAGTGATTAACAATTTAACATAGAAATTACTTACAACATATTTACAGATGAAGAACATAGTACATCAGTAGACAACTAGAATCTTTATCTGTGAAGTACATAACAGGCTTTAACAAATATAACAATGAGAAGTTCCTGCTGTATAATAAGTACTAGGCTTATGAGCATCTGAGCTTGCTATCATCAAGGTAGTTAGTGGAGGTGAAAGAAAGGTAGTAGTTGGATGGGGTGGATGATATTAGAGTGGGAGTTGCAAGGGCATAGCCAGCATGTTTTTAGGTGTGCTTTTAATAAAGTTTTGAAGTTGGTGCATGATGGTACGGAGGTAATTGTGGGTGGGAGTGAGTTCCATAATTTGGCTATGGTGCAAGAGAATAGTGCTTCACCAGCAGAGTTATTGGCTTTAGTGATCTGCAAGTGATTTTTGTTGCTGGATCTTAGTGGTCTGGTGGTGCGATAGGGTTGGAGTAGATTCTGGAGGGATGGGACATTTAGTGGATGGTTTACTAGTTTGTGGGTGAGTGAGAGTTGATACCACTGAAGGAGGTGAGGGAGTTCAAGCCAGCCCAGTTCAGCAAGTGAGAGACAGTGGTGACTACAGTAGGATGCCCCTGTGGCGAATTTTACGATTTTGTTGTAGCAGGTCTCTAGCTTGTTTAGATCACATTGCCTTAGGTTGGTATATACTGGAGAGGCATAAAGTAGGGTGGAGATAAGGTGGGAATTTGCTATTGAAATCTTTGCTGCTTTGGTGAGAAACTGTTTATTTCTGTATAATGCTCCTAGTTTTTTGTGGACTTTTTTTATGGTCATGGATATGTGAATGTCAAATTTTAGTTTATTGTCTATTTCCACTCCTAGCAATTTGGTGTGTTCAGTTGGGTATATAGTGGTGTTGTCTTTTGCTGTGATATTAAAGTGAGAGTTGTTTTGAGTATGTTTGGTGGGTTGGAAGATGAGTAGTTTAGTTTTGTTTGGGTTGAGTATTAATTGGGCATCGGATAACCATGTTTCAACAGAGGAAAAGGCTTCCTGTGTGACTTTTTGCAGTTTGGGTAGGGTCTGGGCTGAGCAGATGATGGTAGAGTCATCTGCGTATTGGATGAGTGTGCCATGTTTGGTGGCAGAGGCTAGATTATTGGTGTAAACAGAGAAAAGTAGGGTTCCAAGGATGGATCCTTGGGGAACCCCTATGGAGACAGGTAGTTGGGGAGATATGCCATTCTGCCATACAACGGATTGTTGGCGGTCAGACAGGTAACTCTGAAACCAGTTGGTGACTGATTGTGAGAAGGATAGGTTATTGAGGACAGAGATAAGTTGTTTGTGTGGGACCATGTCAAATGCTTTAGATAGGTCTAGGAAAGTAGCAGAGGAGAGATAGCCATTGTTTTTATGCTGAAGGATAGTGTTTGTAAAGGAGAGTAAGGCAGTGGTGGTGCTATGGTTTGGTCGGAAACCATGCTGAGTACTGGAAAGGAGGTTGTTAGTAAGGAGGTAGTGTGAGACCTGAGAGTGGATGCATCTCTCTAGTATTTTGGAGAGTGGAGAGAGAATAGCTATGGGGCGGTAATTGGTTAGTTCTGCAGAGGGTCAGCCTTTGTGGAGGGGAATTATATGTGAGACTTTCCACAATGTGGGAACATAACTTTCTGACAGAGATCGGTTAATCAAGATGGATACTGGGTAGGCCAGAGCATCAGCTGCGATTTGTAGGTATTCACTTGCGAGGTTGTCTGCTGCTAATTTGGTGGGTTTAAGTTTAGTTAAGAGTTTTTTATGTTGGAGGTAGGTACAGGAGAAAAAGAGAAGGCAGTGGGGAGATTACTAGTTGAAGGTGGGGGGGGGGTCGTGTTGTTTAGCTAGTGATAGTATGGTTTGGGTGAAGTGTGTGTTGAATGAGGTAGCAATATTTTCTGAGGAGTGAGGGATGTTAGGAGGAGGGGTACTGACTTTACCTGGGTGGAGGATGGAGTTTATGGAGGACCAGAATTGTTTGGGGCTGTGTTGTGAGGAGTCTAGGGCAGACTGGTAGTATTTGAATTTGTCCCGTTTTATTAGCTTTTTGACTCTATTGCGTAGTTGTAGGAATTTCTGTCTAGCTGCAGGGGTTTTGGTTTTGCGCCAGTGCTCCCAGGCTTTATCCCTGTTTTTCATTTCTGACTTAGTGGATTTCTGTAGCCATGGCGAGGGTTGTGCTTTGGTTCTGGAAAATCTTATGGGGGCATGGTAATTAAGGATGTTCAGGAAGGTAGTATTAAAAGATTCAACTGCATCATCTAGACTGAGGTACTTTAGGGCATGCCAGTTACATTCTTTGAGGGATGAGATGAATGTGAGTGGGTTAAAGCTTATTTTTTTACGTATTTGACGATAGATGACAGGTTTAGCTTGGTACAGGTATTTTTTGAGTAGGAATGTTGGGGAGTGATCACTGAGGCTATCTGATAAGCAGCCTGTTATATATGACTGGGGGTTCTTACTGACTAGTATCCAATCCAGGGTAGAGTGCTTGCTGGAGTTTTTATTTATCCTTGTTGGTGACTGGACTAGTTGAGTGAAGCCATGAAGGTGTACATGATGGGTTGGATTGTTGCCAGAACAGGATTGCCAGTCAATATTGAAATCACCTAAGATGATAGTTTCTTGGGGGAGATGGTGGGTAGACCAGCTTTGGAGGTTTTCTAGTGGAGGGATGTTTTGGCCAGGTGGGAAGTAGCATCCAATTATGTTGACGGTTTTGTTTCGGTTAATTTTGAGGTTGGTATATATTATTTCTTCATTGCCTATTTGTGGAGCTGATGATTTTAAGATCTGGATGTTTAGATGTTGTTTAAATATTATAGCTACACCACCTCCTTTTTTGTTTAGCCGGTCTACTCTTAGTATGCCGTAACCTGTAGGGAATATTTGCTCACTGGTAATGTGAGGTTTTAGCCAGGTTTCTGTCAGGACAACTATATCTGGGGAGTATAAGTCTATCAGGTGGAAGCAGTCAACAGTACCACAGTTAGCGATAAATAGCTGCAGGTCAAGCTCTTTTTAAACGCAAGTTTATTGACAAGATAAAAAGCGTTTTCGCTGCAAAACACACCAAAGCAGCTTCTTCAGAAAGAACTATTTAAAAGGCGCCAACATTTTCATTTAAATATTCTTAAGGAAGTGTGTCAACAGGCATCATTTCCTAGTACAGCGCTAAAACAAAAATATAAAATTCAAACAGTCAACATCTCTCAAAACGCCAGTTTTAAAAACATTATTTTAAAATATATGTATAAGTAAGTATGTCTCATTACAATTATATACCTACATGTATATAAAAATATATATCTGTCGGAAAAATCATATTTTATAATTTATACATTCTTTCCTAAAACAAACATAAATTAAACCTGCCAGGGAAATAGACACATACCAAAAAAATATATATATGTAAACAGACTTAATATAAAAATTTAACTAAGATACCTTCTCATTTTTAAAACCACTGAAATATTACAATTATCATTTAAACCAGGAGTGTTAAAAGAATTAAGCTTAATTTGCCATTCAAGTTCTCGTAATTCTAACAGAAGGGTAAGCGGACCTCCTCTAATGCTAATGGGGAGATGGTCTATACCCATAAATGAGAACCTGTGATTTGGATACCTAAATACATGTTTGGCTAATGCATTGTCCTGTTTATTAGTTCTAATGGCATAAATGTGTTCATATATACGTTGGCGGAACTTGCGATCCATCTTGCCAATATAAAATGCAGGACAGTCATTACAAAATGCTGCATATACTACTGATTTAGTGTCACAGTTAATTGTATGGTGTATCCCATATTTTATTTCATTAACATGAAAGGAAAGTCCTACTTTAACAAAATTACACCAATTACAGGCCCCACATGTTGTTGACCCTTTACATCTATAAAATTGGTTAGTAGTCGATTTTGTTTGCAGTAGTTCTTTCAGGTTCTTTCCTTTCTTGAACACTACTCTAGGAAAGGGTCCCAACTTTTCGAAAAGCAATATATCATTACTGATAAATTGCCAATTCTTTGATATAATATTGCATATCTCACTAGAGTCATTACTGAAGGTCGTGATGAAATTAGAAGGGAATTTACTTTTATTTTGTCTCAAATAACCAGTATGGGACAAATCAGGTAACGAAATTTCCTGTACACCCTCAGAATTAAGGTTGACAATGATCACTGTATTAGTGATTTGCAAATCATTACATTCTTTCAATAATGGTTTATAAAAACCGATAGAATGTTTATACTCAATTTCTACAGTGATCTCATCTATAAGGGTGTCTGGATAACCCCTATTAATGAATTGGCTTCTCAAAAAAGTACATTCCTGGTTAAAAGAATGGACTGTGTTACACATACGGACAGCTCTAACCAATTGTCCTTTTACTATTGCTCTCTTCTGTTTGAAGGGATGCAAACTAGTAAAATGGAGTAAAGAGTTACAATAGGTGGATTCTTACAAACTCAACATTTAAGGCACAACTTCGCTTGTACACACGATATCTTGATGATATCTTCATTTTGTTTCAAGGTAGTTTAACTGAAGCAGAAGCTTTAGTTAGCTATATGAATCAGACAACAAACTTTCTCAAATTCACTCACCATTTTTCCACCGAAGAGATTGACTACTTAGATGTTAAACTGAGTAAGGATGGAATAGTTGGGATGTACTTATCTAGAGTTTTTCGAAAATCCACCTATTGTAACTCTTTACTCCATTTTACTAGTTTGCATCCCTTCAAACAGAAGAGAGCAATAGTAAAAGGACAATTGGTTAGAGCTGTCCGTATGTGTAACACAGTCCATTCTTTTAACCAGGAATGTACTTTTTTGAGAAGCCAATTCATTAATAGGGGTTATCCAGACACCCTTATAGATGAGATCACTGTAGAAATTGAGTATAAACGTTCTATCGGTTTTTATAAACCGTTATTGAAAGACTGTAATGATTTGCAAATCACTAATACAGTGATCGATGTCAACCTTAATTCTGAGGGTGTACAGGGAATTTCGTTACCTGATTTGTCCCATACTGGTTATTTGAGACAAAATAAAAGTAAATTCCCTACTAGTTTCATCACGACCTTCAGTAATGACTCTAGTGAGATATGCAATATTATATCGAAGAATTGGCAATTTATCAGTAATGATATATTGCTTTTCGAAAAGTTGGGACCCTTTCCTAGAGTAGTGTTCAAGAAAGGAAAGAACCTGAAAGAACTACTGCAAACAAAATCGACTACTAACCAATTTTATAGATGTAAAGGGTCAACAACATGTAGGGCCTGTAATTGGTGTAATTTTGTTAAAGTAGGACTTTCTTTTCATGTTAATGAAATAAAATATGGGATACACCATACAATTAACTGTGACACTAAATCAGTAGTATATGCAGCGTTTTGTAATGACTGTCCTGCATTTTATATTGGCAAGACGGATCGCAAGTTCCACCAACGTATATATGAACACATTTATGCCATTAGAACTAATAAACAGGACAATGCATTAGCCAAACATGTATTTAGGTATCCAAATCACAGGTTCTCATTTATGGGTATAGACCATCTCCCCATTAGCATTAGAGGAGGTCCGCTTACCCTTCTGTTAGAATTACGAGAACTTGAATGGCAAATTAAGCTTAATTCTTTTAACACTCCTGGTTTAAATGATAATTGTAATATTTCAGTGGTTTTAAAAATGAGAAGGTATCTTAGTTAAATTTTTATATTAAGTCTATTTACATATATATATTTTTTGGTATGTGTCTATTTCCCTGGCAGGTTTAATTTATGTTTGTTTTAGGAAAGAATGTATAAATTATAAAATATGATTTTTCCGACAGATATATATTTTTATATACATGTAGGTATATAATTGTAATGAGACATACTTACATATACATATATTTTAAAATAATGTTTTTAAAACTGGCGTTTTGAGAGATGTTGACTGTTTGAATTTTATATTTTTGTTTTAGCGCTGTACTAGGAAATGATGTCTGTTGACACACTTCCTTAAGAATATTTAAATGAAAATGTTGGCGCCTTTTAAATAGTTCTTTCTGAAGAAGCTGCTTTGGTGTGTTTTGCAGTGAAAACGCTTTTTATCTTGTCAATAAACATGCGTTTAAAAAGAGCTTGACCTGCAGCTATTTATCGCTAACTGTGGTACTGTTGACTGCTTCCACCTGATTCCTGTGATTTTGTTTGTTTGGTGTGCCTTTTTCTCTTGGTTTGGAGTATAAGTCTATGGTGGCATGGAGTTCATGGACTTTGTTGGATATACTTCTAATATTTAGGCTTAGTAGAAGGAAGTCACTTGGCTTTCTATTGGCTGTAATATGGGAGAAGTTGTGATTTCTAGTCTGATTATGAGGATTGGGGTTGGAGATGGTAGGGCCAGGGTTGGGGTGGATGTCTCCACTTAGGGCTAGTTTTGATATGCATGAGATTATTAGTTTTCTCAGTTTTTGAATGTGTTTGTTTATAAGGGAATTTTTATGATTGTTCTCTGTGGGTAATAGGTATGGTGGGAGGGTTACTATGTTAGTTCTAGGGATGCTTTACATTTGAGTAATATAGTTGGTAGAATATGTGGGGGGTGCATAGGGATGGTTCTTGAGCTGGTGGGAGGGGAGCTGAGTATGGGTGAGACATGGGTGTGAGTAGTAGTACAGTGGTAGTGGTTGAGTAGGGGAATGATGGAGCTTTGGTAGGATGTAAGATATGCAAGGAGAGTGCATGCAGTGTGCAAAGAAAAGGTATGCTTGTACATGTCAGTTGAGGAGGTGTGATAGTAGAAGGAATATGGAGGAGGTAGTGTTGGGTTAGCGCTGTGGTTGGCTATTAGAAAGATGGGAGGGGTTTGAGTGCAATAAAGGTGGGACCACTGGGGGTGGGAGGGAATAGGGGGCAGGGCGGGGAGCGCGGTAGAGACCCTGTTAGGTTCTTGTAAGAGGGGCTGGAAACAATCACAAAGCAAGACAAGTATGTGTTAAGAACAATCACAATTGACCAAGGACTGCTCTGAAACTGTAAGTCTTGTCTTAATTTCTCAGGTGGAAAACCAGGATAACCTTGTATCAGTAGGCTACTGTGGTATAGTTTAAATAAACACACAGTATTGATCAGTTATGGATACTATTTGCTAACAGAAGGGAATAAGAGAAAGTGGAAGATGTGTGTTGTGGTGGGGGGCTGCTTACAGCCAAAGCACTGTGCTCTCCAGGGGAAAATGAAGATTGGCTCAAACAATTAGACACATACTCAAAGTTAACTGTAGCTGTTTGTAGACAGTTCAGACCCGGACTGCACTTTTCTTATAGGAATGTTAAAGGTGGTACCGCAGTTGAATACTTAAGAGTGGTGTTAGGTTCGAAGTTAACTGTAGCTGTTTGCAGACAGTTCAGACCCGGACTGCACTTTTCTTATAGAAATGTTAAAGGTGGTACCGCAGTTGAATACTTAAGAGTGGTGTTAGGTCTAGAAAAGAAGAGTACAGAGAGGAGTAAGCACTTTTGAGATGGTAAATATATATTATAAAGATTATAAAAAACACACTGAGCAAATAGCTACCACATGCAATGTCCTGAACCACTACTTAGTATATGCAGATACTGAGCCAATTGGAAGAACATTGGAAAACAAAAAACAGACAGTTATGCAGCCACAGATAAAAATATAGCGAGCAGCAATCTGTCGTGGTTCTCTAATGTGATTCTATCCACCAGTAACAGCACAAACTTATAAAAATAATTTAGACACTAGTCTGAGCTGTCTACACACAACACTATTACATGAATAACAGTGAACAAGGTGCAGCTATGCAAATAGACCATATATACTATTATACTAGTAACAACTTGGTGCATGCCATAGTAACATCAAAAATAAAGCATAAAACATATTAGATGTCTAACACAATTCAACATAAACATATACAGTTGTAAAATGTCTAATACAATTCAACATAAATAGGCATTTACAGCTGTAAAACACTTACTGGAGAGACACTGAGCCTTCATGGGGCCTGTAGCAGAGTGGATTGTAGTTTTACAAATGGTGCCTGCCACAGGTAATATTTATTAACTCTGGGATTGTCTTAAGGTAATAAACAGGGAAGGGAGGGAGAACAAGGGTGTGAGCAGGCAGTTCTTTGTACTGCTGCTAATGAGCCAAAGCAAGACAAGTATGTGTTAAGAACAATCACAATTGACCAAGGACTGCTCTGAAACTGTAAGTCTTGTCTTAATTTCTCAGGTGGAAAACCAGGATAACCTTGTATCAGTAGGCTACTGTGGTATAGTTTAAATAAACAAAAACACAGTATTTATCAGTTATGGATACTATTTGCTAACAGAAGGGAATAAGAGAAAGTGGAAGATGTGTGTGGTGGTGGGGGGCTGCTTACAGCCAAAGCACAGTGCTCTCCACGGGAAAATGAAGATTGGCTCAAACAGTTAGACACATACTCAAAGTTAACTGTAGCTGTTTGCAGACAGTTCAGACCCGGACTGCACTTTTCTTATAGGAATGTTAAAGGTGGTACCACAGTTGAATACTTAAGAGTGGTGTTAGGTTCAAAGTTAACTGTATCTGTTTGCAGACAGTTCAGACCCGGACTGCACTTTTCTTATAGGAATGTTAAAGGTGGTACCGCAGTTGAATACTTAAGAGTGGTGTTAGGTTCAAAGTTAACTGTAGCTGTTTGCAGACAGTTCAGACCCGGATTGCACTTTTCTTATAGGAATGTTAAAGGTGGTACCGCAGTTGAATACTTAAGAGTGGTGTTAGGTTCAAAGTTAACTGTAGCTGTTTGCAGACAGTTCAGACCCGGACTGCACTTTTCTTATAGGAATGTTAAAGGTGGTACCGCAGTTGAATACTTAAGAGTGGTGTTAGGTTGGAGAGACACTGAGCCTTCATGGGGCCTGTAGCAGAGTGGATTGTAATTTTACACATGTCTTTAGTGTAGCTGGGAAATTAAGTTCCTTAGTGATTTATGAGCTATTACATCATTGGCAGGATTCATTTTTTTCTTTTCATTCTTGTGGTCTGTGCCCACCCATGGCTGTACCTTGTAGAGGTAATCCAAATAAAGTGAATAATATGTCACATATATGTGTTTTTATTTCTGTGTGTGTGTGTTTGTGTGTGTGTGTGTGTGTGTGTGTGTGTGTGTGTGTGTGTGTGTGTGTGTGTGTGTGTGTGTGTGTGTGTGTGTGTGTGTGTGTGTGTGTGTGTGTGTGTGTGTGTGTGTGTGTGTGGCCAATGTCTGTTTAAATCTCTTTTAGTTCCAGGGTTTTATTTGTGGAATTTTTCAGCATCCTATTTATTTCATTAACTCTGCAGTATCTTACTTTATGGGGAATCTTTTGGGTGTTTCAGTTCCTAATATCCAATAAAGTGCTATTTAACACAAAGGGAAATAAAAAGAATGTTTGGACTCCTACAAGATAACTGCATATATTATATTACTATTTGGAGGAAATATTTCTTATTCAAAAGTGTGAGGAAAGTCATGCAGAACTGAAGTGCAAGTAGCTGCGATGTAGCTGTTGTCATGGGATTGTGCCTACCAAGAAACACAGGATCAGCATCACATCTCATAGCTCAAGTGAGGACTTGCTGCATATTCTCATTCATGAGTAGCACTAAAATAATGTCTTTTGGCTTTTCCCAGTTAGGGGTTGCCACAGCAGAACTCCAGTCTGCTAATAATTGGCAGTGGATTTTTATGGTGCTGAATTGCCAGCCCGATGCCCAACCTTCAAAGAAAGCACACCCATTCATACACACACCTACCTGCATGTCTTTAATGTCACTCGACTGCGGGGAGGATATGCAGACTCCACACAGAAGGTGCTCCAGTCGAGAATCGATCAGGAGAACCTCATACTACGAGGTGACAACGTTAACCGCTGCACCACCATGGCCATATTTATTCATGAGTAGCACTAACCTCTCTGAATGCTAGAAAGTGAAGGAGTTCCTGAAAACAACATTTCATGTAAGCAGTATCTGACAACTTAACAATATGTATACATCTCATCTTAATTCCTCCATCTTCTGTATATCTGCAAGCTTTCAAAAATACCAGTATATACGTTGGGTTAATCTCCTTTGCTGAAGTCTAAGTCTTCTACATGGTCTTACATGGCAATCCAGCAGTTACAACAGGGCAAAAAAAATCTGGTAATAGTCTAGAATTTTAATGTTCTGAGAATTTAAATGCATTTTTTAATGTACACTATGCCACTAACCCTATAGAACTTAACATTTTTCCTTAAATTTTTGTTCACACTCCATCTCCTTATGGGAGACACTAGCAGATGGGCATCAAAGGTAGAGAGGGGAGACAAGTTGTAAACTAAAAGGGAGGTGGTAGACTGGATCAGAAGAGACAGACCTGGCCAGGATGACCATAGGTGGGAAAGAAAATAATAGAAAAATAGAAAAAGGCAGAGATTGTCCAATACTATTTTGTTTGTATGACTTGGGGATGCGTGCAACTAAACAGAAGATTATCAAACTCTTCATTGATGACACAAAGGTAAATCCAGCAGTAGATGATAGAAGGATATGGACAAGTTGGTCAAGTAGGCAAAAAGGAGGGAGTTGAGATTCAGTGATAGAAATGAAATATATCACACTTGTGATTCATGTGTGAAATATCACTTGGATGAACCGTGACTGATAGCAGGAGAGCAGGAAAAGGACCTGGAGTTGTTACCTGCATTGGACCATCAAGGGCAGAATGAAAGGACAGTGGCAGTAGTAAACAAAATGTTAAGTACTCTATGCAGTTTAGGGGGCAAAGAAGGAACACAGCATCAGAATGCTGGAAGGAGTGCAGGCAAAAAAGAAAAAAAACAAGAAAGATGAAGGGATTGAGGAGAAATGATACAACCATACACTGAAGAAGCTAGAAGACTTTTGACTAAAGGCCAGAAAGAGAGAGCGGAGGTATGTAATTTGTTGATTAGACAGAGGAGGTATGTGATTCATTGATCAGATCATGTAAGGGGGATATAAACATATCACCTTGAGCATGAAAGGCACAGAGGCAGAGGGTGAGTGGTATGAGCAGTCATTTACTTGTAGGGGTTAACTACTTCCTGCGTATCCAGAAGGACTTCTTTGAAGATGGAATGAGCTTCCATTGTGGATTATGGAGATGGAATACACAGACGCATTTAAAATGACATGTTCATCTGGAAAAAAAGAGTGAGACGGTCAGTTAGGAAAGATGGGGAGGTCGATGTTAAATTCAAGCACAGATGTGACCAGAAAGGTATATTTTCTCTTCCTATCATCACTCGGATCCAGTACAGTGTAATCTAATGTAAGTAACTATTATTTTGCTTTGCTTACTCTGCTGCTCTCAGAACATACTTTGCCTCAGCTTATTTGTAGTCACTTTAAATAATTATAGTCCAGTCATGGTAATGTTCTGAACTTGCAGTCACTCATGAATTTTTGGCCCTGTATATGGCCTGCTATTGTATTATTTAGCCTTACTCAATGATGCTGATATCGATCTCCAGACTGGCATTATGTTTTCAGCATGTGAATAAATTAACAGACTACACTGTACCCTGAGAAGCTCATAGTTGGTAAAAACATGTGACAAGTACACTCAGTGAAGATGTCTGCTCAACGAAATATAGAAGCCTGGTTTTAATACTTGGAAATCTAATTGGAGTAACTAGAAGATAAAATTAATTTTCAGGCCCGGAAGTTATTTAGTATTTTCTAGAATAGCTATGAATAAGAGATGTATTTTTCCACTTGTCTTGCATTCAGCACTATATTTAATTTCTCCTTTTTACTTGACGTTATACACTGCTTTGTCATGACAACTGCTGCTTAAGATTACAAACAAAGCAGAGTTTGAAGAACAATGACAACTACTTCACCAAATTTGAAACAATGGTTGTGTTTCTTGTTACTCTGAGGGGGCCAAATCATGAGCAGGTATCATATGTACATGGTCTGGTAGCATCTTGAATATATACTCGGGTCACTGAACCCTGTGCCTCTATGTTTGAAGCCGATGATGTGTTTCTGTAAGCTGGTAATTTTCCAAAATCTCAGAAAGGTAATACAACTTTATAAAATGAGCTTAACCACATCCTGAGCTTAATAGAATCACCTTTCAGAATTCTGTTAAGCATTCTCTATCCCTCAGTAATGACTACTGAGCCAAACAAATGCATTCTGTCTGATTGATGATTTCCCCGGTGCAGACATCTTTCCCTGGCTTTCTGCCACAGCATGCTGGCTGACTTTCTTTCTCTTCCTGCGCTAATGTGACTACTACCATGGCTGCTGCATAAAGAGGTTGTTTAATCATTTCTTTTCCTTAACTAATTTTTTGTGAATGTTTGATCTGAGTTTTTGTCTCCTTCCCCTACTGTATTCAAATGTACAAGCAGAAATCCCATCTGGTTTGTCAGACTGTTTTCTTTGAATTTTTTTTTCTTTTCCACATTTATATGCTTTAGTAGTACTGTTCATAAAACTGGATGCATTTTCTTAGATTTTTTTTTTTTTGCATTTGCTTAGACAATTTTCATTGGAAAAATTGCCTAACTGTAGGAAGCAAATGTACATGTAAAGTGGGATATTAAAATAGGGCACACATGATATATTTCTGGGGAAGGAGGTGGGCAAAGGGTAGAAGCTGGATGACATGATGTTGTATCTCCCTTCGCCTCATACAGAAGGAAAGCATAACTGAATAAACACCATATACTTTAATAGTCTTTACAGTAAAAGTCGAAAGATGTACCACCTCTTCTGTACTGCATTTTGGTTCCTGCATTAAAATTTATGCAAGTTATTTTTTTTAGGTGGGAAGCCAGGCTTGTCTGCTCAGCCAGGCTTAGATATAAAAACAGAACTTCTTTTGTCATTAATGCTGCCCTGTATTAGCCCAAAAAGCTGAATCTGTTGAAGTCAGTTGGACTTCTACAAATTTTTACACCAAGTAAATGCCCCGGATTTATTATTTTAACATTTCGCATGAATCATTTTCCTTTTGAGACCCCATCATATTACAGATATAATCTAATGTAAAAGCACAGTGCCAGGTCTTCCAGATCAGCAACTGGGTCATTATTAATAAATTAGGTATTTCATGTTTATTAAAGTGCAGTTTTATTTATTTATGAATAGAAGAAATATTAATCTGTTTAGCTAAAACAGCATAAAACACATGATTTAGAATCTGTTTAGCTAAACCAGCATAAAATACAAGGTTTTGAATCTGTTTAGAAATCAATGACCTGAACATAAGCAGTGCCTGGGATGTTTAAACACATGGTGCTTCTGGAGAAGGCAAATCCAGGAAGATTCATAATACGACAGGGCAAACTGAGGATTTATACATGCAAATATTATTGTTAACTGCAGTGGAGAACTGATGTTAATACACTGTACACATATAAAAGAGTATATCAAATTTATTTAAAGGCTGGGATGCCTTTAGCATCACAGAGAAGTCCTCACAACCAGATGATATTCATTATGTCCACTGCTAACTGACCAGTTACCACTGAGACAAAGTCTTCAGAGTTCATGATTGATAGGTAGACTATGATTCCAGACTGATGACATCTGAAGTTGAACAGACCAGTGCTTCTGCAGTAGGACCTTTGAGTTAAACACTGGCTAGGAAGTCAAGGAACCATATATACAGCTGACTAAAGTCACTTGTGCTGAAACCTAAACAGACACATTTACTTTTCCCCAAACTCAACACTTTTAAACATAAAATGGCTAAATGAAGGCTCCATGAGAAAACAAGCCATTGTTTCTGGTCAGTCTGATAGTAATTCTAATAACATATTGCTTCATCTCTGGCTCCCCTTATTTTACCCCAGTAATCATCTTTAGATATAACATATTTACTGTCCTCTTTCTTAAAGTATTTCAGCTTCTCCCTGGAAGGATTACTGATACTTTTTTAATAGAATGTATCATTTTGCTTGAAACTGACCAATGGAAACCTGTCTCTAGTCCATCTCACAGTGTCATATGTTCTTAAGTAACTATTAAGCAGTCTGTCCACAGACCATTGCAAGCCTAACCAATAAACCTTATTCAAAAGCCTCTGGGAGGGCAAAACAAGATAGACTGGGGATGGGGGAGAATATTTGAGACTGACTTTACAATTATCTAGGTTTACCTTGAAGGTGACAAGGGTTCTGAATTGCTTGACCTACAGTGGAAGTCTGCTACAGAGGTAGAGGATACTTTGGGATATGTATCCATTCTGTCAACATGTCATATCTGTTGATGAATGTTTAGTTCCTTAATGAGGTTATTGAAGAACCATTTGTTTTGTGAAGGAATATGAGATCAAGGGGATTCAGATCTTCCATAGGTGAAAAAACTAGATACAGATTATCATGCATTAGTCTAACAGACTGAGTATGGAGAGAAGCCTGACAGACTCTCTAGATGATTGAGGGAAAGTCCTTTCATCTTTATGGTTAGGAATTTTTTTTACCACTAAGCCATCTGAGCTGTTCTCTGAGATGTCTCAAACTGAGTGATATGTTTAGACAAATACATGCTGAAAGGACATTATATTCAATAATGTGTATAAGGAGATGAGATGCATTGCAAAGAGAGAGGTGGTGAAGGCTTTGGATAAGGCATATGAAGAGTTGTATGAGAGATTGGACACTAAAGAGGGAGAAAAGAACCTGTACCGATTGGCTAGACAGAGGGACAGAGCTGGGAAAGATGTGCAACAGGTAAGGGTGATAAAGGACAGTGAGGGAAACATACTCACAAGTGAGGAGAGTGTGTTGAGTAGATGGAAAGAGTACTTTGAAGGGCTGATGAATGAAGAGAATGAGAGAGAGAAGGTTGGATGATGTGGAGATAGTGAATCAGGAAGTGAAGCAGATTAGCAAGGAGGAAGTAAGGACAGCTATGAAGAGGATGAAGAATGGAAAGGCTATTGGCCCAGATGACATACCAGTGGAAGCATGGAGGTGCTTAGGAGAAATGGCAGTGAAATTTTTAACCAGATTGTTTAATAAAATCTTGGAAAGTCAGAGGATGCCTGAGGAGTGGAGAAAACGTGTTTTGGTACCTATCTTTAAGAATAAGGGTGATGTGCAGAGCTGCAGTAACTGCAGAGGGGTAAACTTGATCAGTCACAGCTTGAAGTTATGGGAGAGAGTAGTAGAAGCTAGGTTAAAAAGGGAGGTGATGATTAATGATCAGCAGTATGGTTTCATGTCGGGAAAGACCACTACAGATGCGATGTTTGCTCTGAGAGTGTTGTTGGAGAAATACAGAGAAGGTCAGAAGAAGTTGCATTGTGTCTTTGTGGACTTAGAGAAAGCATATGATAGGGTGCCTAGAGAGGAGTTGTGGTATTATATCAGGAAGTCGGGAGTGGCAGAGAAGTATGTAAGAGTGGTACAGGATATGTACAAGGGTAGTGTGACATTGGTGAGAACTGCGGTGGGAGTGACAGATACGTTTAAGGTGGAGGTGGGATTACATCAAGGATCAGCTCTGAGCCCTTTCTTATTTGCACTGGTGATGGACAGGTTGACAGAAGAGATTAGACAGGAGGCCCCCTTGACTATGATGTTTGCAGATGACATTGTGATATGTAGTGAGAGTAGGGACCAGGTTGAGGAGATCCTGGAGAAGTGGAGATATGCTTTAGAGAGGAAAGGAGAGGAATGAAGCTCAGCAGGGCTAAAACAATATATGTGTGTAAATGAGAGGGAGGGTAGAGGAATGGTGAGGTTGCAGGGAGTAGAGTTGCTAAAGGTGGATAAGTTTAAGTACTTGGGATCAACAGTTCAGAGTAATGGTGAGTGTGGAAGAGAGGTGAAGAAGAGAGTACAGGCAGGGTGGAATGGGTGGAGAAAAGTGTCAGGAGTGATTTGTGACAGACGGGTATCAGTAAGAGTGAAAGGGAAGGTCTACAAGAGGGTAGTGAGACCAGCTATGTTATATGGGTTGGAGACGGTGGCATTGACGAAAAGGCAGGAGTCAGAGCTGGATGTGGCAGAGTTAAAGATGTTAAGATTTGCACTGGGTGTGACTAGGATGGACAGGATTAGGAATCAGTATGTTAGAGGGTCAGTTCAGGTTGGACAGTTTGGAGACAAAGCAAGAGAGGTGAGATTGCATTGGTGTGGACATGTGCTGAGGAGGGATGCTGGGTATATTGGGAAAAGTATGCTAAGGATGGAGATGCCAGGTAAGAGGAAAAGAGGAAGACCTAAGATAAGGTTTATGGATGTGGTGAGAGAGGACATTCAGGCAGCTGGTGTGAAAGAGCATGATGCAGAGGACAGGAAGAAATGGAAACAGATGATCCGCTGTGGCGACCCCTAATGGGAACAGCTGGAAGAAGATGATGAATGTGTTTGATGACTGATGAGTAAATGGGAATTAAGTCTTCTTTGGATCTAGTGGAGATGCCCTCAGAAATAAGAAGAGCCAGATAGAAGGCGCTCCAAACTACATTAGAGACTTGATGGTTAAAAGACGAGGAATTATCAACAACAGAGCCTACCTCCCTTATGACATTGTCATTGAAAGGATATGTTTCCTATAATGTATGATATGGAAATGTTTTGGTTAACACGATGAACAATACTACATTTTTCTTTCATGTTTAGTTTGAGACCATTACCCTTACCCCACATATTAACATGGTCTAACCAGTGTTGGAGAGATTGTGATTCAAGATCAAATGACTAAATTTACACTGGTCTGCAAACTTAGATAACCATTGGCCAAGAGTATTAGACTGAAATTCTAAGAAATAAAATAGGAGAGGGCCCAACACTGAGCCCTATGGTATACCACTGGTAACTTTATTGCTTTCAAAAATGGCACCTGCATCTCTAATAGCATATTGCAGACAGCCAGTTAGCTATCCAAAGCATTGCACAGCATATGGATTTATATTCAGATTCAGAGGTCATGGGGAATAGTAACAATGGTCTTAGCCAGATCCATATATGCTGAATATTCACAATATATCTGCCATGCAGTGCTTCAGTGACATTTTTCAAAGAAATTAACAAGGACTTGCCTTTGACTGATCCAAACAGGACTTGTTCCATAGTAATAAAGGGCAAAGGTGGCTGGGAATTTTGAATCTGTGGCATAGCTATAATCTCAGGTGGAGAAACATTTATTCTAAATTTATGAGCTAGGATATTAGTTATTTCCTTTGGTTGGAGTGGGCAATATTATCCTCATTCATTAGATCCATATACCTAGAATGTCCCACTTAAAATGACAACTCTTTCACTGCAGATCCTTCTAATATCTCCTTAGTGGAGCACACCCTCTCTCATTCATGCTCACATTCAGGTGATTGCAAATGACTGAAAATGGAAATAATTCTTCTTCCTTATCCAGTTACTTTTCCTCCCAGATAAGGATTTCTCACTCACAGTCAGTACTCAGATAGGATAGGTGGTACTCTTCAAATCTGTCAGGCCAATTACTCTTGGCCTCATAAAAAATAGACTGCACATAAATAGGTTCATAGGTTCATAGGTAGGTACTAGGATATCGGCCCTGGGGCCTATACAAGCCCAGCCAAAAAGGTACCCTGGCTTTTGCCACCCAAGAAAATTATTTTCCTGTGTCACTGTCGAGCAGAGCCACAGAGGTGATCCCTGGGGTGAATTTTGTATTTCCAATCCAATCATCAAGATTTTTCTTGAAGAGTGCTAATTAGAAGCTTTGTTTAATATAGATAGGCAGTTTATTCCAGAGTATGGGAAGTCTCTGGGACAGGAATCTATCCCTCCGGCATGTTCTGTTTATTGTGGTGACAAGGTTTAGGTCTCTAGAGCGTGTAGCTCGGAGGGATTGGGATTTCTTTAAGTGGAGCATGTCCAACAGCTCTGGGTTTGACATAGCTTTGTATGTTAGGCAGAGATCACCTCTGAGTAGGCGATATGTGACGGAGTAAAGCTGGAGTTTTCTGAGACGGTGTGTGTAGGGCATCTGTTTGAGGCTGGTAATCCTCTTTGTGAGGTATTTCTGTGGCCTTTAAAGTTGTTGTAGATGTCTTGTGAGGTACATACCAAAAGGGGCATTGTACTCTATAATGGGTCTAATGAGTGATGAGTAGAGGGGAACAATGACCTCTTTTTTTCTGGATGAAAAACCTTTTGTGATGAGGTGTGCCACGTAGAAGGATTTCCTGACTACTGTGACAATGTGATTATCAAAGGAGAGACTACTGTCCACCTGTGTCCCAAGGTCTCTTATCACACTTTCAGTGTTAAGTATACTACCGCCTATGTTGTAGTTCATGGGTACAGAGTTTTTAACCAAAGGGGATGACAATGTACATTTTGGCATTGAGCTTGAGGCCATTGCTTTGACACCAGGCTTCTGTCTCAGTGAGGCCCTTTTGTAGGATGTCCACATCGTTAGGAGTTTTGATGGCTCCTAGTTTGCAGTCATCTGTGAACTTCGTTAGCCAAAAACCTTCTGTGATAGCCTGTACTTCAGGGAAGTAGATACCAAACAGGAGAGGACCAAGGACTGAACCCTGTGGTACTCCACTTGTCACTGGTCTGAAGTCAGATTTGGAGTCTGCTACTTTCACAGTGTGGGTTCTGTCAGTGAGCCAGTTGGCAACCCATCTTGTGACATAGGGATTTATACCTAGTTTAGTGAGTTTATTTATAATTCCAGAGTGGGGGATGGTGTTGAAAGGCTTGGCAAGATCTAGATAGGCTGTGTGAACCACCTTACCCTTGTCTACGGCTTTGGTGACTGCTTCAAAGAAGTCTATCAGGTTTAGGAGACATGATCTGCCTTTTACAAACCCGAACTGGGTGGGGTCCTGAGTTTGGAGACTACCAATGTCTTTGTTTATAAGTTCCATGATGATACGTTCCATGGCCTTGCAGACCAGGCTCGTCAGGCTAATAGGGCGGTAGTTCCTGGGGTCCATGGTGGCTCCCCCCTTGTGGAGTGGGATAACCGTTGCTATGCTCCATTTAGCAGGCACAAAGCCTGAGGTGAGGCATTTCATACCCTCTTTTTAATGGAGTGGATGAATGTTAGAGGCATGTCTTATCATCTTTATCCTGGAGTAGATGAATACTGGAAGCATTTCATACCCTCTTTTTCCTGGACAAGATGAATATTGGAATGCATTTCATACCCTCTTTTTCCTGGATTGGGGATTAACTACAGTCTAACTAAGCACTTCTAATTGTAACCAGTGTATTCTGCACTAAAGCCAGAAGCAACTGTCTGAGCTAAGTTACTTTTGCCTCTTTTTCTCTGTTCTTGTCTTAATAATGAGTATACAGCTATTGCTGCACTGATTTTGACTGTTTTAGTGAACTTCCTTGAAATTAATTTTACTGTTTTTTTTTCTGGTGGCAGAAGAGAAGTCCAGAGTTGTTTCTGGTATTCAGGAGAATTAGTGTGTTTCTGTTTGCTAGTGTGGTCTATTTAGCTGTTTTTCCTGTGCTTCTTGTCTTTTATAAATATGGCATTTTAGTGCAGAGTCAGTAGAAGCACATCATCATGTACTACTACCTCAATGTGCATTCAACAACCACAAGTGTTTTCACCTACATCTGTTTACTTTTCCCCACCAGTTCTCACATTTCAAATTTGTTTTGGCAAATAAGTGTCTTTCAGTTGCATGCAGTAGTGCTAACCAAACCACTCTATTAAAGTTACTCTCCTTATCTCATACTATTGTGTAGCCCATGTATCTCATCACAGATATACCCTTTTAACATTCAGCTTTTTCTCCTTATTCTGTGCATTCTGTTATAATTTATAATTAGTTTGTTCATCCCAGCTTTAAAAACAATGACCTTATAAATAACTCCTCTTTTCTTCTGTAAAAACAACTTATCATAAGATTTACTCACTCAGCTGCCCAGAGTTTACTCTGCTTAAGTCACCAATCACTGAATAAAATGGAATATCTGCCTGCTGTCTTCCCCTCTATTGCCAGCCTTTGCTAAGGCAGTGCACCAACTGCCTCATGCGTGCAGATATTGAACTCTTGTTCAACATAAAAATGCTATCTGTAAGAGGTATAAGATACTTAATTAAGCTAGATGTTTCCCTCTCACAAATGAACATGCCCTATGAGCAGCATACACCATCACCATAGTAAAATTCAGATCACACTAAGTTGACATATGCTGAGGCTGTAGAAGAAATCCTTACCAAAGCCACTCAAAAATAAGATAACTAGGCCTCAATAAAAATCAGAGTCCTCATCTCTCTCACACAGTCCTTCGATAAAGGGTCACTTGAGCAAAATCTCATCAAACATGTTACTCCTAATCACAATACTATTAAAAATGTTCTAGTGACAGACAACTCTATAGTTAGGCACACTGACTCACCACTCACAAGACTGGACAAATGCAGACTTACAGTGAATTATCTTTTGGGTTCCAGGATGTCAGATTTCACAAGGGCCCTAAAAGCACTTCTTCCTGACAAATATGACCATGACATGGAAGTTGTTCATGTGGAGTGAATGACTTAAGATACAATGCACTGAGGGACTTCAGAGAGAGATTTGTTAGAGCTTTTCATGCATGCGACAAATTTCAGGCAAAATAGTGAATCCTTCCTTCACGTTGAGTGATGGTTAGATACAAAGGAAACATAACTGCTTGAATCTGGCTAAATAGTTGGTGTCATTCCAGGAGGTCTACTATGTATCAGCATAGGATTTGATATTTGGCAGTTGTACGTACTTTGCTGTAAGGATGGCATCTCTTGTTTTAAGGCCTCTGCATACTGGCTAAAGCATAGTGCCTTACTTCCAGTTAATAGACATTCCACCATAACCAATAAATAAAACCCTAAATTAGATCACATTAAGGTGGCTCTCCTCAATGCTAGAAGTCACAACAATAAATTGCCCATTTGTGAAGGTCTCCTGTGTCTGGAAAACATTAACATTTGCTTAATTACCAAAAGGTGGTTTGCAAAGAAAGCATCCCCTTCATACCTGGGTTTTGTGCCTGCCATGCCTTCAGCCCAGTGGAAACTGCAGCAGGATCACTGTATTCATCATATAATCTTCAGGCAGATTATTAAGGGCCAAGAAAGAGAACTCATTGGACTTGACATCACCCTAGATAAGATAAATTATCAACTTAAAGACTATAACAGGACATCCTCCATGTCTCTTGATGATCACAAAAGATCCCTGAATATACTTATATATATATACACATATATATATATATATATATATATATATATATATATATATATATATATAAAAAAACATTATATTGGGTGATTTTAATAGGTGGTCACGGTGGTGCAGTGGTTAGCGTTGCTACCTCACAGCAAGAGGTTCTCCAGTTCAATTCTTGGCTGGGGTGCCTTCTGTGCGGAGTCTGCATGTCCTCCCAGTGGTTGCGTGGGTTTCCTCCGGTGCCCCGGTTTCCTCCCACATCCCAAAGACATGCAGTAGGTGGATTGGACACTCTAAATTGGCCCTAGGTGTGAGTGTGTGCATGTGTGTGCCTTCTGTGGAAGGTTGGGAGCTGGGCTGGCAACTCGACACTGTAAAACTCCACTGCCAATCATGAGCAGACAGATGATCTGCTGTCGTGACCCCTAATGGGAAAAGCCAAAAGAAGAAGATATTGGGTGACTTTAACTACACATCAATACATTAGAATACCTATACCTGTACTTCCAATATAGGTTATTTCCAGGAGGTCAGGTTATTCTGTAAGCACTCTCCAACCCTGTTGTCTACTAACCACATCTTTATATCAGCTATAAACAGTCTCATTTTCCATTAAGTCACAAAGAAACATCTGCAAAATGAAGTAATCCAAACAAAAACTTTGCCGTCACTTACCTCAGTGAGAAAGAGGGTGAGTGAAAAGAAAATAGTGTTGTTTTGTCAACCTAGGGTTCTGAAGAAAGGCAGAATTAGCTAAAGTGTTGTTATACTGTTAAAACTGTCAGACCACTATGGGTGTATTGACTGTTATGTTTATGAGTACTTCTATTTTGACCAGAATGTTACCTTATGTGAAGTTAACTACTCTCTTGTCATGCATAAAATTCAGGTGCTAAAACATAGACACCTGTAATCTTAATAATTACTGTTAATATTCTGAAATAGTCAACTGTTTGAATTCAGAGTAAATTCATCATAAATCATGCATTACCTGAAAAAAATATTTGTTTCTCTTCAGTATATCTTATTTATGTCCACTGTTTGTTGCTTAAAATGAAAAATTAGATATTATAGTGTCTCATAAAACAAATATCCAGGTTCATACCACTGACTGTCAGACTAAACAATTTAATTAACTTTATCTCCAATGTTCTTATTTATAGCAGTGTGCAGAAATGTCATTTAAGAACCATAACTGTCATATCTGATACAGAATGATCAAACTGGGAAATGTGTGCTGGTACTGGTTTGTCAGTCATTGTATCTGTAACTGTGTGTCTTTGGGCATTCATCCTTGTTCGTATTAACTGGCCTGACTCTCCTACATAACCTGACTCTAGACATTTCCTGCATTTGATTAGATAAGCCATCATTTTGGAAGTGCATCTGAACAAACCATGTAATTCTGTTAAGTGAAATTATTATGTTGGAAGCTGTATTAATCATGTGACATGTTTTGCAACTTGGATGGTTGGAAGTTTGTGCCATTCTTGACTATGGTCTGTTCTGCTCTTAGTATGCTTCTGACAAGAAGATTGTTTGATTTGGTGGTTGTTTAAATGACAGCAGTGGGGGTGCTTGAAAAATGTCTCTCAAGTTGTCATCATCACTGAACATTGTTTGGAGATCCCTTATGATATTGTACATTTTTTTCAGTTTTGAATTATATGTTCTCAGTAGTGCAGCTCTCTCACAGGGGTTTCTCTTTTTATACTGAAGCAGCTGTTCTCATGGTAGCTCTATTGCTCTGTCTACAGCTCTGTCAAACTCTCTGGCACAGCAACCTTGAGCAAGCAAGGGATATTAGAGCTGTGCCATCTTGTCTCTTTCTGTCTCACTAGAATAAGTACAGTGGTATTGAAGTTCTTGACTGTCAATAACTGATGTCTTTGTGTGGCTGGAATGACTACTGCTTCTGTGCCAATACATTTATCTGTCAGCTGGCTTCCTGTACACACATCTACAATGTCCCATTTTGTATAGTAACTTTAGTATCACTGACGGTTACACCTAAAGTTGAGTACTCTAAGAAGAGCTTAATAAATGGGTGTTTGCTGTTGAATCCTTGGTGGAATTCCTTGATGGAGCCAATGCTTTGTGTCCAGATTATAAACAGATCATCAATAAAACTGAAATAAGTGAGTGTCCTATGTGTGCAGTGTTGTACAAGTTCCACTTCTAGGTTAGCTATGAATAAGTTTCCACATTATGGAGCCATTCTGGTGCCCATTGCAGTATGCATATTCTGAACATAATACTTTCCATTAAAGGTAAAATTGTTATGTGTCAGAATAAATTCTGTAAGATTTCTCACTATATCTGGAGGCATGTTTAGATCTGTTTTCTCTTGACAGGAGGTAATTTCATTCTTCCCTTGGGATTTTTATGTAGAGTGATGTAACTTCCATTATTGCTAAAACAGTGTTAGGTGGTAGGTAGCTCATGATAACTTCACAGAATGTAATAAAAATGAGTGGTGTCCTTAATGTAGTTGTCTCTTTCAGTGGCTAAACTTTCAGAATTTTCTCCACAATCCCAGAAATCCCTTCTGTTAGAGTTTCTTTGCCTGATAATACTGGTTGTTCTGGCTTTCCTGGCTTATGGATCATTGGTAGCAAGTAGAAAACTCCTGGCATATGCTGATTTGGCATGAGGTCAGCAATAGTGACCTGGATGGAATCTGGGAAAGATTTAATAAGATTCTTTAGCTCTTTTGTGTACTGTTGGGTTAGGTCCTCTGTCAGCTGCCTGTAGTAAATGTGACCCGAAAGTTATCTATTAGCTTCAGCAATATAGCTGATATGGTTCTGGATAATCACTCTGGACCCTTTGCTGCCTCTTTTATGATGATGTTGTAGCTGGGTTTCAAGGACTTTATTACCATTCTTTCCAAGTGAGAAAGTGTCTCTGTTTATAAATTCAAGATTTGGTGATTCATACTTTATCTAACAGAGTTGATATAGCTTTGCTTTGCATCCACTTAGAGGAGTGAAACAGGAAGTTTTTTTGTACCTGTTTTTGGATTTGTGTTATCTGTGTTTACCTGTATTTCTGTATCATGAAATAATTTCCTAAGTCTTAACCTCTGAAAATATTTCTCTAGTTCTCTTCAAAACTGTACTCTGTCAAGTGGTTTGGTGGGGGCAAAATGTAGGACCTCCCTAAAGGACTGATAGTTCAGTGGGAGTCATTGTGTGGTAGGAGAGATTAACAAAAAGAGAGATGCCCAAGTATTAAGGGTTCTTGTCCTGTAGTGCTGTTAGCCCTATCTTGAACTGGTACCATTCTATAAGTGGTACTAACCTAGATATTGGTTTTGTGAGACACTACAATACCAGGAAAGACACTACAATACCAGGGAAGTACATAGTGTGGGAAGAAATAGCCAGGGAATTGTTATGACTAGGCTTGTATAGGCCCTAGGGCTGATAGCCTAGTACCAGCCTATGAACCAAACCTTTCCTTTTGAGAAACTAACAGTGGACATACATGATTTATGATACATTTAGTCTGAATTCAAACTGCTGACTCTTTCAGAATACTAACAGTAGCTGTTAAGATTACTGGTGTCTGTATTTTAGCACCAGCATTTTATTCATAAAAATAGAACAGTTACTTTCAAATAAAGCAATGTTCCAGTCAGAACAGTATTATTTATTTATTTATTTATTCCAGTTTGATGACCGGGGAGGTCCACTGGGCTCGGGGAGCCCGTTTTCAGTGGAAGCCCGGGGAGAAAAGCTCCAACAATACATAGTTACATGAATAATTACTAAGAAACTTTGCATTACTGACAAATAAACAGGTAGCATTCATAAAGAAACAAACAATTACAATTTTGTTTAGGTGTAAAAGACAGGCAAATGGCCTTGAGGCTAGATTTTACAGTATAGTTATTTATACATAATACAAATGAGCAAGGTTAGCTAGGTGAGAGGTTAGCCAGGAGTAAAAATGGAGGAGACCTTGAGAGGTATAGGGTGAAGAGTACAGTTGCATTTCCTGTTTGAGTAAAGGTGAGAATGAAGAATAGTTTTAAAGTTTTCAAGGTTATTGCAGGTCCTAAGAGTGGAGGGAAGAGCATTCCATTTTTTGGCTAAGGTGAAGGAAAGCAGAAGTTGACCAGCTGGGCGATTGGGTTTGTGGATGGTGATTAGCTTTTGGTGGGTAGATCTAAGTGTTCTATGGGGAGTATATGGTTGTATGATATTAGATAGTGCAGGGCACTTGGTAGGTTGGAATAGTAGTCTACAGGCAGTCGTGATTTGGAGAAAGTCAAGTTGGTTATGGAGTTCAAGCCAGGTTAATGAGTGAAGGGAGGAACAGTGATGAGAGGAAGATTTGACTTTGGTAGCAAATCTGGAGATTTTATTGTAACATACTTTTAGTTTGGAGGATAGTGAGGAGGAGAAATTAGTAAGCAGAGGGGTGCCATACAGTAGAGATGGAAGGAGATAAGTAGCGGCGAGAGTTAGTCTGGTAGCAGGAGAGAGGAAGTGGTTGTTTCTATAAAGTCGGCCAAGTTTTATGTGGGTTTTCTTTATGTTTAGCTCGGTGTGAGTATTAGATTTTAGGTGTTCATCAATGGTTACACCAAGAAGTTTGGTGGAGGGAACGATGTTTAAAATGGAGTTGTTATGGCTGATTATTTGGAATGAGTTTTTATCAATAGGGGAGAACTTAGAAGGAGAGAATAGAAAGATTTTAGTTTTGTTAGCATTTAATGAGAGGTTATTTTGGAACATCCAGTTTTTGGTAGTTGAGAAGGCTGTTTGTGTCAGTAGTTGGAGATCTGTTAAGTTGGAGGCACAGCAGATCAAAGTAGAATCATCAGCATATTGAACAATTTTAGTATTGGGTATGGCCTTGTAAAAGTCGTTAATAAAGATGTTGACTAGAACTGGGCCAAGTATGGATCCTTGGGGTACTCTAGTGGGGGTAGAATGGAAGGTGGAGGTGCCCTGGCCCCATTTGACAGCCTGGGACCTGTCAGAAAGTTAGTTGGAGAACCAGGAGAGAGTTTTGTGGGAGAGATTGAGATTAGACAGCTGATTTAGAAGGTGGGTGTGGGAGATGGTATCAAAAGCTTTAGATACGTCCAGCAGAACTGAGGATAATAAATTAGCGGAGTCACGGGCTAAATTGACAGTATGTAAGAAGGAGAGAAGGGCGGTGTTGGTAATATGTCCTCGGCAGAAGCTGTGTTGGGTAGGAGAGAGTAGCTGGTGTTTGGTAAGGAATGGCAAGAGCTGAAGGTGGATGCATTTTTCAAGGAGTTTAGAGAGAGGGGAAAGGATGGCTATGGGGTGGAAATTAGATAGTTACAGTTTTTGCCACCCTTGTGAAGCGGAAGCATATATGCAGAGTGCCATAGTTTGGGTACATAGGATTCAAGTAGGGATCTTGTGATCAGGATGCTAATAGGAAGAGCAATACCATCGGAGGCTATTTTTAAGAAGGAGGAGGAAATGTTGTTGGGGGCATTGGAGCAAGGATTTAGTTTATAGAGTAGTTTCTTTATTTGGTAGGTGGAGATGGGTTTGAGTTTGAAAGTTGGGGGGAGAAGGAGGGAGAGGATGTTTGGTTGGGGTGGGGTTGAGGGTTATTGTTGGTAAAGGTCTTGGTTAGCTCAGCAATAGAAGTGGTGAAGAAGGTGTTGAATAGTGAGGCAATTGCAAGGTCAGATTTGCTGGTGTCGGGGAAGGGATTGATTTTAGTACCTGGCCTAAGGAGAGAGTTGATAGAGTTCCAAAATTGTTTGTGTTTTTTTGCATGATTTGTTTGCATTTTGATGTAGTAGGACTTTTTATCTTTGATAACTTGTTTTTTTTTGGCAAGGTTTCTTAGTTGTTTGTATTTAAGTAAGATGTCTGATTGTTTAGTTTGGAGGTATATTTTCCAGGTTTTATCTCTTTGTAGCATAATCTTTTTGGTGTCTTTGGTAAGCCACGAGGTGGTCTTAGTTTTTACTCTTTTTGTTCTTACTGGAGCTAGGGAGTTAATGACATTTAAGAAAGTTGAATTGTAAAAGTCAACTGCTGAGTCTAATGGAAGAGTTTTCAGGAGGTTCCAAATGGTATTCCTGAATGAATCAGAGAAAGTAGTAGGGTTAAAGTTAGAGAGGTTCCGAGTGTGGATAA
Organism: Protopterus annectens; assembly: GCF_019279795.1. Classification (NCBI taxonomy): domain Eukaryota; kingdom Metazoa; phylum Chordata; order Ceratodontiformes; family Protopteridae; genus Protopterus; species Protopterus annectens. The sequence continues at coordinate 852,174,031 of NC_056734.1, forward strand.
ACTGGTGGGAGTGTTGGGGGGGGGGGTGAGAGAAGCTCGATGGGTGAAGGCAGGGAGATGGTCTCCTAATGGGTCTGAAATGACACCAGATTGTATCACTTTATTGGGATGAGATACTAGGATCCAGTCTAGTATGAAGCCTGGGGGGTTGGTTTTGTTGGGTCTAGTGATGGTGTTAGTAAGTTGAGTGTAGTTAAATAGATTGATTGGCATGGTGGGGTTAGGGTCATTGATTTTGTTCCAGTCTATATTTACATCACCCAATATGTAGGTTTCCAGTTTAATATTTGAGGAGGCCCGGGACAGGATGTCTTCCAGGGTGTTGGTGTTGTTACCTGGAGGAATATAGAGGGAAATGTAGCAGATGCTTTTATGATTGTTAATTCTTAGAAGGCCTGCTACAAGTTCAGCATTATTTAAAGAAGGGATGGGATTAGGATATGGAGTAAAGGACAGCTGGTTGAAGTAGACTAGTGTGACACCACCACCTTGAGTACTTAGGTGGTCAGATTGAAGTGATTGAAATACAAGGGGGAAGGAATTCAGAGTCACTTATGTGAGGTTTTAGCCAGGTTTCAGAGATGGCTACAATGTCAGGTGAGTTTTATTTTTTAGGCTTTGGGCATTGATGGTGAGGAATTTGAGGTATTTATTGGTGGAATTATTGTGGGAGCTAATGTGGTTAGTAGGAGAGAAGTTTGGTCCTGGATTAGGGTGAATGTCACCGGCTAAGCAGAAGTAAGTGAGATAAGGAATAAGTTGTTTTGGTTTGTACTTAGTTAGAAGTGTCTGGTAATGAAAAGGTCTGGGTTTGTAGTATTTAGCAGTGATTGGGAGAAGTTTTACTTTGAAGAGGAGGGAAGGGTGGGAAGGAACTAAAGAGGCTGAGATATTGTGGAAGTGTGTTGTGTGGAGGAGGTGGGGAGGCAGAGCTGGAGGGTGTAGATGGAAGTGAGTATAGGAGGTGGCATGGTATAGAGGAACTAGAAGAAGGATGAGGATGGATGTGGAAATAAAAGCTTTAGGAGTAGGAGAGTGAATGATAGGTGGGGCCTGTTGGATGTAATAGAGAGGAGGTTAAAGGACTTTGGAGGGAACGGGTGAGGTAGTAAGAGGCAGGTGGGTTGGAGGGAAAGTGTTGAGGATTGGTCGGTGGAGAGAGGGAGGGATGTTAGGAGGAGAATAAATGTAGGAGCACTCTGGGTGGGTGAGATTTGGGGGTAGGGTAGGGGAGCGGAGTGAGCCTGCAGGGCGAACGAAGCGGGTCAGAAACAAGGAAATGGAAGAGCAAGTCAGCAAGGAACAATCAGTGAGGTGAGTAGTAAGCACAGAGCAGCAAGGCTCAGGAGTAAATTGCATTTCTGCTAAGAGAGATTGAGGGGGAGAAGGGAGGCTACAGAAGGTAGGGCAGGGCAATAGAGCAAGTAGGACAGACAAATATCCAGTAGCTTGATTTACTTTACAATAAAGTATTTAAAAGTAGGTTAATGCTGTCATCTAGTGGACAGATCAGTTAACAGCAGAGGAGGGCTAGGCACCTACGAGGAGTAAGGGACTGGAGAGAGCAGGTTGAGTGGGCTCTGTGGTAGGCTGCTAGCATGCACACATAGTATTACAATATTGCTATTGGATGTGCAGACAACTTTCTAAAAAGGTACATACACTTTGGTTCTTTTGAGTGTTAGTACAGGTTCTGCTCAGGGGACCAGTACAGCACTGGGAAAGTAAGCGTTCACTTTAGATGGATGTCAACAGTCAGGAAATTCAAGATTCAGATATTGGTACAGTTGTTTCATGCCACTCAAAAGTTGTACATATCTTACATGAACAATACCATTAAATACTGCTTATCAAAATTTGGTCAATAGACAACAACAATTCACAGATAGAAAAAAATGAAATGCCATTAATATTCTAGTCCCAAACTCAGGCCAGTCTTTTCAGCACGTCGTCTTAGTATCTTCAGCTGTTGAATTCAAATTTGGTTCATCCAACAGGTGACCGTTTTGACAAAGCTATTATGTATCCCCTAGTGTCAATTTTTTGCTGTCAAGCCCTCATCCTCACTTGACATAAATGCCGTGCAGTCATCACTAATAATTAGTTTTCCTGTCAGTAAATCATCCTTTTCCCTCCTTCTGCTCTTCTGTGGAAAATGTAAATTTTAAGATGGTAAAATGGCTGCTGTAACAGTTCTAGAATTCCATCACACAGTGGGGGAGGGGGGGCAAACTGTCACTTTACCTCACATATTAAGTTAAAATGTTTTCTGTTCACCTTTTCTCTAATTCTGTCTTTATTTGGTATATTCCCAGTTGCAAGATCTGCCACCAATAGCCCACATCAAACACACCACTGCTCAGCCCTTAAACAACTCAGCTGGCTTGAAGTCCTCATCCTCTCCCTTATAGGTTTATAGGTACGTTGTAACCATAAACAGTCAGTGATGCCTTAACATTCAGACAGTTTTAACAGTTTAACAACACTTTATATAATTCTGTTTTTTTTAGAACTTTAGGCTGACATAACAGCATTATTTTCTTTCCTCTCTCTCTTTCTCCTTCTTTATCTCTTTCTCTCAGCTAGCTTAACCATAGCCTCTGTAGTGCATTAACTGCATACACTATCCATGCACTCTAACCCTGTATCTTATTCTGTTGGTAGTACCTGACTTTCTCATCATTGTAAACTGGACATTACTGCTAATTCTTACTTTTCTGTGAATTAAAACATCTATCTCACAAATATTGCTTGATTAGACAGAGCAACAACTTACAAATTATATCCGCGGTGGTAGTGCTGTGGTAGCGTTGTCACCTCACAGTAATCTCCCAACAAATCTCTTGTTTTGAGATTTTTTTTGTCTCATTAAATGTCAGAGAAATCTCTCTGAGTGCTATATTCTCTGCTAAATGAACACTGTACTTAACATCAGTAACATTAGTAGCACTGCATTTAACATCAATGACTCAGTAACTCCTGATGAAGGGCTCATGCCTGCTCAAACATTTAAGTAATTGCAAAACCTATGTTGGCCCAATAAAAAGAATTGTTACATCATGTCTGTGTTTCAGTATGTTTGTGTTTTCTGTTAGTAGAAAAACATGGCATTTCTTTAATTTTTTTTTCTTTTATTATTAAGGAAAATGCACTGAAGGCATCATCTAGGATGCTTACTAAGTAGTGCCAAGTGCACCCTTGCTGACCCTCTCCACAAACTGTTTTTACCTTGTTTAAGCACATTTATCCCTGAAGAGTGGAACACTGCAATTGCAATGATCCTACATATGGGTGGTTATACCACTGACTATGGGAATTATAGGCTTATCATCCTGACCAGCCTCATTTGTAAGCAGTGGAACATATTATAACTGATATCATAATCTTTGATATCAAAAACTTTGACATACTTAATCCACAACAGTTTGGTTTTGTGAAAGGAAGATTCTGCCTTTTAAATCTGGTTAATGTCTTTGAGAGGGTTACTCAGGCAGTTGGCGGTGACCATGTAGTGCATACAGCACATCTAGACCTGGCCAAGGCATGTGAAACCATGTCCTTTGCCCACATCATAAAAAAGCTAAATGATTTAAAAATAGATCCCTGTGTGGTTAAATGGATAGCAAAATGGCTAAAAGACAAAACCCATACAGTACTAGTAACAAGATCCTTATCAGAAAGTATGAAGGTGACTATTGGTGTCCCCCAGGGCACAGTGCTGGGGCCCTTCATTTTTATTACTTATTTTTTTTTCACCAGGCAGGGAGCCAAGACATCTGGTTTACTACATTTGCAGGCAATTGCAAACTGAGTTATTGTGATGTCCCCTTCTGGTACCTGAACCCTCAAGCAAGAACTCTCCCTTATAGTATCTTGGTGTACTGAACACTGGCTAAACTTTAATGCCAAAAAATTTAGCATGATCACATTTTATAGGCAACACCTTCCCTGTAGTGTACTGTATTGCCAATATACCATTATATGATGAAAATGTAGTTATGGACCTTGGAACTTGAGTTGATAACTCCCTATCCTTTGGTAATCATGCAACAACAATAGTCAGAAAATGTTTCCACTTAGTACAATTAATCACCTAAGGAATATCATGCAGACCTACAGAGGTCACCATTTCCTTATATTCTGCATCAATTAGGCCAATTCTTGTTTACAATGCCCTCTTCGGGAAGTACCTCTCAATGCATATCAACCAACTAGAAAAGCCACAGAGATTCCTAATGAAGAAGATCATAGGCATAAAGACTGCAGGTACCAAGAATTGCTGAAAAAACTGTCCATTTATTTAATATCTTACCAACTTTTCAGGGGAGACCTGGTTGTGTTTGACCTCCTATATCTCTCCAATGTAGTGCTTCCATTATATCCATAAACAGGAACTTAAATATTCACCATCAGATCAACATATGAAAAAAATGTCTTGAAGAGACAAGGTTTATCACACCGTGCATCTCCCACCTATGGAATGTACTTGTCCTACAGATTAAGCAATGTAATTCACTAGTGTTCTTCAGGAGGAAGCTGGATATTTGTACAAATCCTTAGAAATTTCCATGAGGATTGACTGACCTAGCCCTCCTTGAGAAAGTGGGTGCAGTCTGAGAGTGAGAACTGGCAAGAAGTATACGGTCCTAAGACTAATTACATTGAATTGTCAGTGGATCTATGGATCTAGTAGAAGCATTTCATATCCTGTTTTTCCTGAAGTAGATTAAAATTGGAGGCATTTCATACTCTTTTTTTTGAGTGGGTGAATATTTTGAATATTGGAGGCATTTAATACCCTCTTTTTTCCTGGAGTGGTCGCACATTTTTTATAACATTAACTTAGAAATAAGGAAAACAACATTGAAAGAAGGGGGCACATAATTATATCCATTTTAGATGAATGATCCAACAAGTATGAGCCATTATTGTACCAGTGATCATACCTCTGAATCAACTGTGGTATCAAAATATCAAGCTCTTTAGTCATAAGGTACAACAGCAGAATTCTGCTGTGATAAAAGTTCCAGACAAGGTGCTTAAGGTGCATTTTTGCAACAGATGCATTATAGGCCCTGTTTACCACAGCAAACATTTGTAGGTAATATGGTTTCTACACTAGAGTCTAGGTGTGAATCATGCTGATTTAACATACTGGGCCAAATTCAAGAATAAAGATCCAAGGAGCTTGATAGTAACTTGTGCAACTGCTGGACTATTACATATTGTAAAATGTAGATTATAAGACAGGCTTCAAATGAAGCCATCAGGAAGAACTGATGTGGGAATCTGGTGAGCTGTACTAAGTCACATGACTATGTAGCGCTGACTTCCTCCTCTCTGTGTCATTATCCCCTCAGCAACACGATTTTGCATTGACTATAGGTTGAAGTTACGGTACACTGAAAACCTCTGTGTACACTCAGGTAGCTTACTCAAGGTAATAAAACAGATAAAATATTTGAACTGTGGAATTTATTGTGTCAGCACAGGATGTCTACATTAAAAATATACTTTATATCCGATTGATTCAGTATAGCAACAGTTTTGGTATGTAAGCCTGAAATATATGCATAGCTCAGCTTTCTTTGCTGCTTTATAACAATGAGTCATTGTTTTTGCACAAAACTGTTACTCAGCATTGAAGTTGCCTGGCCTTTTCTATATTACTAACTGCCATTTCCATTTATACCTAGCACAAGATTATGTAAATCAGACTTTTCATTCTTTTTGGTAAATAGAAAATTAATTTACCCTTACCTGTTTTCATTCACTTGGAGGTTTCTCTTAAAATTCACTCAGACAACCCAGAAAAGATGTTCTGGCACTTTGCTGTATAACCATTTTAAAACCTCATCCTAACTATTTTCCTGGCACCGACATTTGTTTCCCCACATTCAGTTAAAAACTTTACTAAGTCTGAAATGCCTGAGCATTAGCCATATCTTCTAAAAGTGAGGATTTGAGCTAGATTTGGCATACTTTGAGAACAACCTCAGATACCTTTCACACTTGCCAAGCTACTGATCACACTCATGCTCGTAGCAAAGCAAATGCCATTTGCTACATACCTCTCAAACTTCAATGGCAGAAATCATTAGCAAAGTTTTTGGAAATTCAGGGCCATCTACCTTAAAAAAATTACTGACACTTAGCATGGAATGTATTTGGATGCTCTCTGTTTCTAGAATATCACTTGCACTCAACCAGAGACACAAAATTACACTGATATTTTGTGTGTGTGTGTGTGTGTGTGTGTGTGTGTGTGTGTGTGTGTGTGTGTGTGAGTTTGCGTCCATGTGTGTGCATGTAGTGTGAGTGTGGGGTCTATATCGTATGAACACGCACAAACACACACACACACACACACACACACACACACACACACACGCACACACACGCACACACACACACACACAAACACAAGCACATGCAAGCACATACACACTCAGGGTCTATATCATATGAGCAAATCACACAGATTGCGAACGCTCATAATATCGAACATACCGGACCTTGAAGTGCTTTTTCTGAGATTGAGGTACAGTGAAGAATGAGATATTTGCCTTTTCCTCACTATAGTGTGATCTCGGAGTTGGACTACATGTTTAGCGGGGGGTGTGGGGGAGGTGCAGCCCACCACAATAGGAAGTTCGAGGTCCATTACGTTCGATATTATGAGCGTTCGCAATTTGTGCGATTTGCTCATATGATATAGACCCTAAGTGTATACGTACTTGCATGTGCTTGTGTGTGTGTGTGTGTGTGTGTGTGTGTGTGTGTGTGTGTGTGTGTGTGTGTGTGTATGAATGCCTTGAAGTTTCTGTGCACGAATGTCTCAATGCGTGTGTGTATGTGGGGGGGGGGGTGCCTTTGCTAGTGTGATGCTTGAGCTGCCAGGGAAAAATGCCAGCTCTAGTGTTAAACAAAGACGATTTCAGATATGCTAATGAGCTGATAATGAGGTCTTCCTCATTACATTCCTAACAGTCTCTGAATTATATTTCTCCCCACTTCATGAACTGACATGTGTGGAGGATCTTCTTAAATTCCTGGTTAAATGCTGATAAAGGTGTACTCGTCTAAAATGACAAATTCATGAAAAGTCAGTGCTACTCCAATGCAAAGCCTAACTTTGTGACTTTCTGCATTTTCCCTAGAGAAATGTTAAATCAGTGCCTCCATTAATAAGAAGTTATTGCATCAGTTGTAGAATAGGATTATATAGAACATATTCAGGTTTATGAAGGATGTGATCCTGTATATATGTAAGCATAACCTTGGGTGGAGACCTATATTTTGTTATTATAAGAAATAAATGTTATGAATGCAGAATGTTTTCTTGTGCAAGACCTGTTAAATTGCATTCGTTTTTATTTAATGTGTGTTAAAAGTAATTGTGGAGAAACAACCTAGAGGTTATATGTTGATAAAATTGCATTGCTTTAACAATTGCTGTTGATCATGGGTAAGCAACATACATAATTTTGCTGTCGATTAAAAATGATATTACCTAGCTAGCATTTATGATAACATAAAATGCACATGCATCATTTTATTGTTGTCAGGACAGGATTTCTACATTAAAAATATATTAACTCAGTATAGCAATAGCTTTGGTGGGTCATCCGTGGTGGTGCAGTGGTAGCGTTGTTGCCTCATAGCAACAGGTTCTCCCGTTCGATTCTTGGCTGGAGTGCGGGGAGTGCCTTCTGTGTGGAGTCTGCATGTCCTCCCCATGGTTGGGTGGGCATTCGAAAGACACGCGTAAATGGGCGTGCCTTCGTTGAAGATTGAACATTGAGCTGGCACCTCGGCATTTGTGAAAATCTACTGCCAATCATTAGCGGACCAGAGTTTCGCTATGGCAACCCCTGACCGGGAAAAGCCGACCAACAACAATAGCAATAGTTTTGGTATGCAGGTCTGAAATATATGCATAGCTCAGCTTTATAACAATGAGTCATTGTTTTTGCACAAAACTGTTAGCATTTAAAAAAAATAATTTCTGCATTTTCATAAGTGCTGTCAGACACTGAACTGTATGATAGTGAAACAAGCTGACTGTGTTGTAGTTGCCACCAATATTTTCTGTATTCAAGATAATATTATCTACCTCTGTAATGGTTTCTTAGACAAATTCAAGGACCTGAAGTCAGTAGCTACTCAAACATATGCACATCTCAAAATACTTGGACAAGTCATTGCTTTTGAACTGAGCAATGAAGTAACTGTAGGTAGAAAGATAAACTGCAGCATTTAAACTCTATGCACATGAAAATGCAGTGGAAGCTCAGATGAGAAAAATTATATATCAGCAGACCTAAATATCACAACAATTTAATGTTTGATGCAGCAGCAGTCCAACACTAGTGTTAAAGAAAGAATATTTAGAGATAATAGATCTTAAGAAGCAATCCTCCAAGTGGACACATTCCAGAATCCCTGTTTCTATGCCAAACATAATGTCCAGAGTTGCTAGAATTGTACAAGCACTTATAAATCAAAATCAATCTCTTCTGAACAGCAGGGGATGGACTGAAATTTAATTTTCCCCAGCATTTCCTGAGACAGACCCTTAACCACAGAAATAATCCTAGTAAAGTATTTTTGAATTTTTCTTATTATGCCATCAGCAGAGTTGCAACAAAATCCTGCTGCACATTCTAAAAACAGCCTTACCAAACTAATATATGATAGTAGCACTGTAGGACTTCTCAGAGTTGTAGTGATAGATAATATTATATATAACTCTTACTAACCTGCTCACATGTGCCATACAGACCTAATATGACATGGTACCAAAATTCCTAGGTCCTCATAAACTTCATATTTGTATACAATCTGATTGTAATCACTTTTTTACAGTTAAGGAATGCACTTCACTAGCAAAGAACTGAGATACTGAGATTAATTTTTCTTCTCACTGACATGCCTTTGTAAGATTACACTGCCCAGGCCACAGTTTTTAAAATCTTTGGTTCCTTCTGCAGTGTATAGCAGGATATAGGAGCTACAAATGCAGGGTTAACTTGATTTTATAATGGTGCTCATCATACCTCTCAGCTGTACAGATTTTCACAGAATGTCCAGATTTTTGCCTCATAGTTTTGGTCTGTTTTTCATAAAATTGTGTTTTTCTGGCAAATTAGTGGAAAATCAATAAAGACTTAAGAAAATAATGACAAACATTTGAGTTTCAGACTTCATACCCTTCAGAAAAGTCATGCTAATGCAAAACCTGTTATTCTACCAACTTTCTATGATTGTAAGAGCAACATTTAAAAAATGGCCCTATTTTTGGGCCTTTGTCTCACTTTTATTAATGGCTTTGCCCAGATTTCTTGCTCCAAGAGGTAGAGAGGTATGCTGCTCATCTAGCCATCACTCTCATCTAGGACAGCATAACTATCCTCTTAAGATAACTGGAAATTCATCCCTGGTTTGGCACCTATATCTCTAATGGACACAGGTAACCTGTAAATGGTTCATCTCCCAGGCCCATGCTTACATTAAGGGTATCAGAACTTGTCAGAAATTTGGGTTACATGGCTAGACTTAAAAGGGCCCTTGTGGTTGTTAGCCTAGTAAACACCTATGAACCTATGTAACCTAAGATTAGGATTACATACCTTGACGGTGATTCATAACCTTATAGGTCTATTTCATTTTGCGTCAAGTTCAGGAAATTGAATAACATATCAAAGTCTGATTTGTTTTCATGTCCCAAGTGGATCTGCTGATTGAAACATGCTGTGCTAAGTTTCTATTCATTTTGGACTTAACCAAATGCTACTGGCAGAGGAAAATGGCTGTCTCCATAGCAGATTGTATCTTTCACTATCAGGTTTAGTATTTCACTCTACACAGAGCTTCCGCAAGATTTCAGTGGCTAATGGACATTGTTCTTAGGTGTCAAAGCATATATGCAGCAGTTTACCCTGATGATGTGATAATATTTTCAGAGGACTGGGAAGTCCATCCCTTAAAGTCCAAGCTATTTTAAATTCCCTGCACCAAACTGAATTGACTACTAACCTGAGAAGGTACAAGTTATGCAGGGTAGATCTCCACTATCTGGGTTATACAATAGAAACATGCCAGAACAGTGAAAATGCTCCACTGAACAACCAATCAAAAGAAATAGAGTAAGAGGGGACACTGATAGCCTGGAGGATCTTCAACAAATAAACAATTGTAGAAATTAAGGGCACTTCCAAAACTATAACGGCATATCTTATTTATCCCACATAAAAACCTTAGTGCAAGACATCATCAGAACAAACCACACTGAAGCAGAACTAAGACTGAAAAGGTTGAAAGCACATAAACTCAACCCATGGCAACTATGAAGAAATAAGCTAATGCTTTTTTAAGTCTGGCTAGCTACTACCAAAAATTTAGCCCCACCTTTGCAACCATTGCTTTCCCCCTTGCTGACTTGACCAAGGGTAAAACTCCATAAAGCAACTGAAAGGTATATTATGTTTATAACCAATACTGATAGTTCCTGATTTTTGTAAACAATTCTTGGTAGACATAGATTGCTCTAATACTGGTATATGTACAGTTTTACCTCATCATATAGCAGGATGAACATCTCATTTGCTATATCACCAGGAAGTTCTGCAAGCCTGAGGAGCATGATTTAGTGTCTGGAAGAGAGTGCTCATCAATTAAATGGGCCCTCATTACTCTAAAATATTACCTGTTAGGTGAAACGTTTGTAATATAATCTGACCATAGAATCCAAAGTTATCACGGTAAGATTTAACCTTGCAATCCTTTGATTTTAAGGCATACAACCATCCTGGACATGATTACTTAAATGCAAAATGGGCTGTCTGGAGAATACATCCCATTCAGCAGGGCTGGTATCGGTGGGTATATCCTTGGAGGTGGTCTTGGAATTTAATAGGAATTAGATGATTTAGGGCTATATTAGGGTTGCTATCCCTGCTAAGAATTAGATTCCTGATATCTATGTTTGAAAGGATTTAGAAGAGGAGTTTTGTAAAAGGATTATAGTTTTGTGAGAGATGAGCATGTCCCTGAATTACTTGGCTAGAGCTACCTACTTGTAAACTAGGAATTAACGGCTAAAAGTTAGTGAAAAGGACTGATGGTTTTAAATCCTGTTTTACTACAAACCTGCTATGTGAAGCATCCAAGAAAAATGTTACAAAGATTTGCTATTTGAAAGTTTTGTTTTACTAAAAAAAACTTCTGTGTAAATAATGCAAGAACACTGTTGAACTGGACTAATGTTTATAAGTCGTGTTTCATTACAAAACTCTGTATGTGAAAGAATCAGAGTGTTGATGGAAATAAACTGAATTTTATTTTTGTTAGCACCTTACTGATAGCAAGGAGGCCATTATTTTGTTCCTATAAATAAAATATATCCTAAAGGAAAAAAGCAAATATAGTTTCATCTGTAACATGTCATAGTTAAACTTATACAGTTTGCAGCAACTTAAGTGATGGATTTCTGTGGGCAACCTTTTAGTCTTAAGTGTTGTTATTTTGCTATGCTAGAAAGTTTCATAATGAAATCTCAAACTGGAACTGATATATGACTTTTACATGTAGGATCCAGAGACACTGGTGCATATATTTTTTACTTGCATAGTCCAGCAGTTTGTATTCTACCTGGTTTCCATTGGGAGGTATGCTGAACTTTTGCACAGTATGCAGAATGCAGTTATTGGCCAGTATACTTTTTTATTAAGTTATCTTTATGCATCAGAAGTATAAAACCTATATCTTTCACCAGAAAAAAATATGTTTTCTCTTAGCAACATGCCATAGCTAAATTACCATAAGTTGAAACAGCTAAAAGGTGAGATACAATTTAGTGCTTAGCTGCAATGAACCCCCATATGTACAAAAGCAATCTTAATTTGATTTTGTAGCCAACCACCTTCCTGTTACTGCTTGAAAGTTGATCATACACGAGTGGCTGTAAAATGAATAAATGTATTACCCCTTAGCTGAATTGTAGAACACAGAGGGTTATGGCAAAGGATACACTGTTATGGACAAGAAAAGTGACTAGTGGACACGTCTCACTTCTGGGTCAAGACTCATCAGTGTGATTATTTCAGACACATTTGAAGGAACAAGAAACATGAATATCTTTTTCAATTATGATACAGAGTAATGCATAGCAGTAACTGATGGGCAAGAATTGAATGGGAAACTGGAAATTCATTACTGGTTTGGCACGTATGTCTCTAATGGACACAGGTAACCTGTAAATGGTTCATCTCCCAGGCCCATGCTTACACTTATCAAGGGTATCAAGACTTGTCAGAGATTTGGGATGCATGGCTAGGCTTAAAAAGGCCCTTGTGGTCTTTAGCCTAGTAAACATCAATGAACCTATGATAAGATTGTATGCAATGATCATAACAGCAAATTGCAAAGTACTGTACCTAGTTCACAACATCAATGAAGTATCAGCTTAGTGGAGTAGAACTGATGATGACTGAACTAGAAAAAAACTAGTGGTGTTGATCACTACTGGAATGCACAAGCAGCAGCAGAGTGAGAGGTTGCTGCCAATGGAATGCTTGGGTGGGACCTCAGTGGGGAGTAAATACCTGAAGTAAAAGTCACTTCTGGAACATTCTGGAACACATCACCAGAAAAAAGAGGTAGAAGGCAGGGGAAAGCATTTGACAGAATATTGGATATTGGAGTGGGTCTTCAGGAAGATAGACTTCTGAAGCAAAGTGATAATACTAAAACTGCAGTAGGACCTAGTGAGGGCACACTTTGAGTACTGTGTGCAGTTCTGAAATAAAGAGAAAGAGAGGGACATTAGAGTGCTGGAAAGAATTTCTGTTAAAGTCACTACAGTTATGAATTGTAGGCAATGTAGGTTAAATGATCTGACTATATACTAGATGAGCTACAGCTATTCTTACTAGAGAGCAGAAAGATGGGGAACATAATGTGGGTGCGCAAGATCATTCCAGGAAGGTATGAAAGGATTGTCCTGAACACGAGGAACAAACAGCGGATGGGTGTTGTGAATAACAGAATGTATAGACCTCCACATTTTTTCACTTTTAAACTCTAGTTTTGCTATATTGCTGATTTTTAAAACTGTTTCTGCTGATATGTTGCATTTTTTGTCTGCTGTAGCATAGACTAGATTCAGATCTGTTGAATCTGGTTCTGTTTGTTAAATTGAGCAATAAACCAGACTATCTTTTGTTGGAGAGGGCCCCGCTGCACGTTTGTGTCAGGTGAGTGCAGTTAGGACTCATCTGATTGAAGGTTGCTGGCACAGGGCTTAGTTTTGAGATTTTTTTATTGGTTAAATTGTTTAATTCACTTTGCTCACTGTTGCTACATAAACCCCACATATGTGTGAGTTTGCATTTGTTTTAACACATCCACAGAGTTAGACGACCAGCCACTGCTCTGCTGTATTCATTTGTTTATGGGTAGTGCACCTCTGTACACCATCATGCACTACCACACAATGGGGGTAATCATTGGCAGTTATAGATGCAAAATCTTCAGTAGATAAATTTTCCCGTAGTAGTTGCCCGTGATCTGGCCAATACTTCCTTAAATTGTGCTTAACTGCTCAGAGAGCACATCAGCTACACTTTTGCCCCTTAAAAAGCTACAACATTTTATTTATTTAATATTTGTTTACTAGGAAAGTCTGACTGGGACAGAGCCCATTTTCAATGAAAGCCCAGAGAAACACTTCACACACATGGTCGGTTTCCCTCCATTTCTCCTACCAGCCTGATTAACATGGGTATCCTGAGGCAGAGTAGCAATTGCATCATGTATGCTGACAACCCTCTACTCCTAAATCACCCAAGTACAGTTTGTGAGAGATGCATCTACATTAAGAATCTGCAATCCTTGCTCTCTCCTGCACAGAACAGTAACATGAACAGGTTGTCAACTCACATACTACACCTCCTATGCAAACCATGCACTCAACTCATAAACCATCTTATGTGGAGATACTTAGCAGAAACCAACATAAACACCAGAGGCATTCCAAACACAAACATGCTACAGCTAATACAGCACCTACAGCACTCAATACACATAAAACACAAGCACCAGTGTTTCACAAAAAAAGCCCTTAAGGCAAAACATATCTAAACCCAATTTTTTAGTCATAGGTGACTCCATTGTGAGGCACACAGATGCCACACTCACTAGGCTGGACAAGGAAAAGGTTATGGTCTATTGGGTGCCAGGATCCATCAGATCATACATGCACTCAAGTCTCTCAACAATAAGTACCATTATGAATCCGTCATAGTTCATGTTGGTGTGAATTACTTGAGAGGTACCTCACTGGACTATATGAAGACAAACATGATTGAGCTCTATGAATATGCGTCCCAGGCAGGTATGTCACTAGCCTTGAGCAACACTCTCCCCTCAACTAGGATGATACCACAATATAAACAAAAATGTGTTGACTTCAACAACTGGCTTAGTTTCTGGTGTCATTCTAAGGGGATCCTGTTCCTGTCAGTCTGGGATGACATGGTTGATAGACCACATTGCTTTGCCAGAGATGGTCTTTATGACATCCTGGTATACTTCACCAGACTGCAACCAATTAATGTGATGTCCCTTACTTTCCTGAGTCAGTAACTAAGGAGTTTCACTCCTCATTACTGACTCCAAAATGAGATGATCACTTAAACAAAAGTAGTATTTCACAATTTTCCCCTAAGAGCACAAAAGGAACACACTCTATTTTTCTGGAACTGGACTATATACTTCTGTCCACACAAATGCTTTTTTGTTATTACACACGTCAGAGAAAAGTGTCCCCGTTTAAGACCTCTGATACACTCACACTCAAAATCTCACACATCCAAACACTTCTGAGAAAGCCTGACACAGATTTATAGCTGTTTCTCTTTCACAAAATAAATACAGAAATGCTGCCACCAGTCAGAGGGTCTTCATGCCCTTCAAAAGGGGTATCCAGTTATGAAAATTAATTATCAACATAAATGATATCTATGACCAGAACAGCCAGGCCTCAGTAGGTAGAAGCACTCTTTAATCTCTAAAGAAAAACACTGGTTTACAGCCACAATGCAAATAATGAAAAGCATTTAATAATAAGTAAAATGATTACAAAATTAAAAATCAATAACTTCCAATAAACATTAGAATTCAATCACCCGAAACGTAAATCAAACTGCAGGATAGGAATAAATTATTCAAGAAAAACTCTATCTTAATAACTAATCTTTCCTGATCTAACTAAAGAAATACTGTTCCTGATCTGCTCTAGGATATAATAGTAAGGCCAAGGCAAGCTTACTATTTTCTTGTTGAGTTCTCTTTTCTTGGTGTCATCTGACTGTTCAGTACTTGACAAACTGCTCTGTACTTGACAAACTGCTGTCTCAACTATCTAATTTCAAATATATAACAGCTGTTTAAATCATCTCCTAGCAACAAGGAACATTCCATTGACATCACTCACTGGACAGCTGATTCTCCACAGTCTGCACTTTAGAATGTTCCTCTCAAACATGCAGTTAGAAGTGTGTCAAAGCAGTGACAGATTCTTTAAGCATTTTGTTTAAACAGGGAAAGACCCAACATTTTAAACTTATTTACATTTTTACAAATAAGCATGTTGGCATACAATACAAGTTAATCTAAGAATATGCATAAATCTCCTGCCAGGCATGCTAACACAGATGAGAGTGTTTTCAGTTTCTTCACATTTCTCACCCACCTTATGACTCAAGTATGGCTATTCAAGTGACCCTTGAAAACTGACGCTTGAGAAAAATGGGTCTACCTGGGAATATTAACCCATTCCTCTCCTGGACAATCCATCCACATTGCCATTATAACCCCACTGGGATGTTGTATGGTCATATCATATGCTTGCAGGATCTAGGACTGTTGAAAGAAATTTCAACATCCCAAATCCACAATAACCAAACACACTTTAACGAAAGCGCTTTCACCGAAAAAGCACTTTCGTTAAAGTGTGTTACAAAAAACAAAACAAAACAATAAATCTACTTTTATGCAGGGGGGAAACCCCCCCTGCACCCCCCACTTTAATATTCTCACTCTGAGGTCACACTACAGTGGAGAAAAGGGAATTTTCCCTTATCCGCACCATAGTGCGACCGGCACAAAGAGCATACTTATCCAAAACTGCTGCTTCGGTGAGCAGCACTTTCGGTTAAGTATGTTCGTTTATTTCTGCTTTGGCAGAAAGTGCTGTCGGGGATCAGTACAGATCCCATGCTTTCAATCCTAGACTCCACCTCAGTAACTTGGCATTCTGGTTACTGACCCTATTAAGCCGTGTTAGAGGATTATAATCTGTAAGTACCGTGAATTTTCTCTCATAAAGATACGGCTGCAGCTTTTGCAATGCCCAGATTATGGCTAAACACTGTTTCGTCACAGCTGCATAACATTCTTCTCCAGGTTGGAGTCTACGGCTCAGATAAACCACTGGGTGCTCTTCTCCTTCTTCAGAAACTTGGCTGAGCACAGCCCCTATCCTATAATTTGAAGCATCTACCTGTAAAAATACATTTTATTGTAATCTGGGCTGGCTAACATAGGGCGTCCTCTCAAAATTTCTTTTAATTTTTGGAATGCCTGTTCACAATCTCTGGTCCACACTCCCTTTCTTCCCAGTTAGGTCAGTAAGGGGTCCAGCTATGGTACTGTAATTGGGCACAAAATTTCCATTAGTACCCCGCTCTCTGTAGAAATGCTCTAACTTGTTTCTTAGTAACAGGAATTGGCCATGCTTGTTTAGATTCCACCTTGACAGGTTCTGGCCTTATTTTACCACTTCCAACTCTGTGTCCCAAGTAAGTGACCTCTGCCATACCCACTTAAGACTTACTGGGTTTAATGGTTAATTCTATCCTACTTCATCTATCTAAGAACTCCCTCACATGTTGGAGATGTTCCTTCCAGGAGAGGCTATAAATAGCAATGTCATCCAAGTATGCCAGGGCATATTCCCCTGCTCCTACCAGGATATGGTCTACCAGTCTCTGGAAAGTTGCTGGGAGATTTTTCATTCCAAAACGCATTCTATTAAACTCATACAATCTGTAATGGGTTAAATGGGCTGACCTTTCTCTAGCAGCAGAAGTCAAGAGTACCTGCCAGTACCTCTTAGTCAAATCAATAGTAGTCAGATACCTAGCCCCACCCAGCTATTGTAGCACTTCATCTGTCCTCAGCATGGGGTATGCACCTGACTCTGTGTGACTATTTAATTTCCTATAGTCTGCACAGAATCTCATACTACCATCCTTCTTTGGCACTAGCACTACTGGGGAAGCCCAAGGACTGTTAGACTCTTGAATTACCCCCACTTCTAGCATTTCCCTTATTTCTTCTTTTAGAGTCTGCTTCACTCTCTCAGGTACTCTATAAGGAACCTGCTTAATAGGTTTTTGGAGTCCTATGTCCACATGGCACTGCACCAAGTCAGTACACCCAGGTTTTCCCTGTGAACATATCCCTAAATTCCTGCAACACCATTTTTATCTCCCGGACTTGATTAGGAGTTAACTGCAGTGATATGGCGATCTCTTCCACAGAGGTGTCAATCCTAACCTCACCCAAAAAATCAGTTATTTTATTTAACATTTGTTTACCGGGAAAGTCCAACTTGGAATGAAGCCAATTTTCAGTGGAGGCCTGGGGAGAAATGCTCCAGCTGCATGTCTTTGTAATGTGGGAGGAAATCGGAATACCTGGAGAAAACCCACATGAATGCAGGGAGGACATGCAGACTCCGCACAGAAGGCACTCCAGCCAAGAATCAAACTGGAGAACCTCTTGCTGTGAGGTGACAGCGCTATTGCTGCACCACTGCGTTATCATGGGTTATCATATGCCTTTCAGACTCCTCCTGGCATCCACTACAAATTATCAATACTAGGGCCTCCCTGTTGTGATATGGTTTCATCATATTCACCTGGTACATTTTGTGCCCTTGTCTCCTGCCTACCAAATTTACCATGTAGTTCACATCATTGATTTTCCTCAGCACCTCAAAGGGTCCCTCCCAAGCTCCTTGTAACTTATGTCTAACAGGAAAAAGTACCATCTCCTTCTGTCCATCAGCATACTCTCGAGTCCAAGCATTCCTATCATACCATACCTTCTTTTGTTTTTGAGCCACTGCTAGGTTCTCTTGAGATAAACCCTTGAGATCCTTAGGTCTTGTCTGAAAATTGAGAGCATAAGCCACTACAGACTTTTTGTGAGATTCACTGTCACCTTCCCACTCGTCTTGAATTAAATCTAAAAGCCTCTCACCCTTTACCCATATAACATCTCAAAGGGTGAAAAACCTGTAGATTCCTGTGGTACTTCCCTGTATGCAAATAACAGATGGGGCAAATACTTGTCCCACTCCCTTTTGAGCTGCTCTGCAAATGCCCGTAGCATAGTCTTCAATGTAGAGTTTAACCTCTTCACAAGACCATTAGTCTGGGGATGGTAGGGGGTTGTCTTTAGATGTTTCCCCCCACAATGTTTCACAGGCAAGTCAGCAGGTCTGACATGAAGTTGGCACCTCTGTCAGTATTTCCTGTGGAAAATCTACTCTACTGAAGATTTTTATCAAAGCATTTGCCACCTTGTCTGCCTCAATAGCCAAAAGAGCCACTGCCTCAGGATATCAGGTAGCATAGTCTACTACCACCAGGATGTTTCCTGTAGAACTTGGAGTACTCAGTGGTCCCACAAAATATAAGGCCACTTTCTGAAATGACTCTTCGATAACAGTTAAAGGCTTTAACAAAGACTTAACCTTGTCCCCTGCTTTACCAACTTTTTGGCACTGTTCACAAGTCCTACAATATCCTACCACATCCCTCACAATTCCAGGCCAATAGAAATTTTGCATAATATGTCTATTAGTACATTTTATGCCCATATGGCCTGAAAAAGGAATGCCGTGCACTATGGCTAAGAGTGTCAGATGGTAAGCTCTTAGCACTACCAACTGCTGCTCCACTTCACCTTCTAGCCCACCTCCAGGAGTCTATTCACTATACAACAAATCTTTGTTCCACTATAGAGACTTCCCTCTTCCTTGAGCCTCAGGTGCCTCCATCAACATCCACCTCAAACTTTGTAACGTAGGATTAATAAGTTGAGCCTGTCTCAAATCTACCTTCGTGACCTACCTCAGCTCCCCTTTCACAGGAAGCCTAGTCACTTCCTACAGCTGTGCCTCACTGTCACTCTGGGTACCACCACTCACCTCCGTCCTTGCAGTCACCATGTACAAGGGACATTTGTACCTGTTCCAACCAGCAGCTGTGGCTCACATTCAGACTTACTGCTACCAGATAGCAGCTTCTCTAGCACTTTCTCTGAAACAGCCACCACACCAGTCCCAGCTTCAAGTATGAGATTTTTGCTGGGTCTCTCCCAGACTACTAGACCTACATGCCTTTCTCCAAGCCTGACTATGTGGCACTACATGTACACAAGGTAGTGAATCATCAAAGTCATTCCCTATCAGGACATCTGCAGGAAAATCCTCGAACACACCTACTTGCTTGCTTCCTCTTCTACCCTCCCAGTCAAGATGAACCCTAGCCAAAGGTATTTGGAACAGAGTTCCTGCCAGTGCTCTGACTGGAGTGGACTGCTCAAGCAAGTACTGCTCTTCGCTAACCACTGCAGGCCTCACAATGGTTATATCAGAAGTTGTGCCCTTCTTAGCGGTTATTTATTTATCATCTACTAAGATTGGATATTAATTCTGGTGATAATTTGGCACCACAGTTGTTTCTAAACAACATACCACTGGCAGTTTGTCATCATCACTTGTTGGCTCCCTCACCTTCTGTTTCTCACCTTGCCTTGATGGACATTTGACTGCTATGTGTCCCCTTTGGTTACACTTGAAACATTTAATCCCTAACTGTGCACTTGGATTAGTAGTTTCCCCCACTCTGTTGGAGTGGTTGATACTACCTCCCATGGGTTCCCTTATGTCCATGTACAGCACTGGGTATCCCTCTCTTATGCAGTGGTGCTCTGCTTGCCAAGTAGAGATCCTCTTTCTCCTCAACTCCTCTGCAGAGCTGCACTCACTGTCTGTTAACCAGACTCTCATGTCATCAGGCAAAATACTGAGGGCTTGTTCCCTCACCTAAAGGTCTGCCAGTCCCTCAAAAGTGGTAATGTGGTATGCACTCAACAATCTGTGAAAGTAAGTACTTAAGTTAGCAATAGAATCATATACAATTTCATCTGTCTTGCATCTGTGTTCACAAAACTTTCTCATATAAGATTCAGGTGCAAATTTGAAACAGTCAAGCAAGCAACATTTCACTTTTTCATAATTAAAACTATCTACATCATTTAACTTTTCTATTGCCTGAACAGCTTTACCATGGATTAAGAGAGTCATGAGCCCAATCCAGACCTCATGGTCAACATCATATTGTCTACATACCATCTCAAAGACATGAATACAACTATCAAAGTCATCCCCAGCCCTGTACTGAGGAAAATTTTTACTGACCTTTTCAGCTTCTGGTGTCCAGGTATTCCCTCCCCATTACCTCCATGACCCTCTCAAAGGGTAAGAAGCTCCACTTTGTGCCAGAGCTGTCTCTCATGCTCCTCAGCTTCTAAACATCTGACCTCCAGTTCATGTTGTTGGGCTTCCCATTGCAGTTTCTCCTCAGTCTCTAGATGTTTGGTCTCTAGGCACAGTTTCTCCTTAGTCTCTAGACATTTGGCCTCCAGGTGCAGTCTCTCTAATTATCAGCATAAATGATAGCTATGACCAGAACAGCCAGGCCTCGGGGTGACCTGGTGAGTATCATACAGGTAGAATCACTCTTTAATCTCTAAAGAAAAACACTGGTTTCCAGACACAATTTAAAATAATGAAAACATTTAATAATAAGTAAAAATGATTGCAAAATTGAAAATCAATAAATCTCAATAAACATAATCACCAGAAATGTAAATCAAACTGCAGGATCAGAATCCATTATTCACGAAAAAGTCTATCTTAGTAACTAAACTTTCCTGATTTAACTAAAGAAATACTGTCTCTGATTTACTCTAAGATATAATAGCAAGGCCAAGGCAAGCTTACAGTTTTCTTGGTGAGTTCTCTTTGCTCAGTGTCAACTGACTGCTCAGGACTTGATAAATTGTTCTGTACTTGACAGACTGCTGTCTCAACTATCTAATTTCAAAATATAACAGTCAACTGTTTAAATCATCTCCTAGCAACAAGGAACATTCCATTGACATCACCCACTGGTCAGCTGATTCTCCACAGTTTGTACTTTAGAATATCCCTCTCAAACATGTGCAATTAGAGATGCATCAAAGCAGTGACAGCTTCTTTAAGCATTCTATTTAAATAGGAAAAGACTCAATATTTTATACTTACATTTTCACAAGTAGGCACGCTGGCATACAATACAAGCTAATCTAAGAATATGCACAAATCTCCTGCCAGACATGCTAACACAGATGACAGTGTTTTCAGTTTCTTCACAGTCTTCAGCTGTCACATCTAGGCTTTTGGTCACTGGCTAAGGCACTTGCCTCCTCCATAGTTCCTTTTTAGGCAAGGTCTCAAGAACAACATTTCCAATATGAAAATGTCACTGACAAATAAATTAAAGGTTATGTTGCTAAATGCTAGGAGTTTAAATCAGAAACTGCGCTGTCTGGAAGGATTCTTCTCTCTGGAGGATGTTGACGTCTGTGTAGTCACAGAAACTTTTTTCAGAGCCACAGGGAGTACCCCAGCCTTGCAAGGCTACAATGCCTTCCACACTTTCAGACCGCAAAATGAACGTGAGAACCAACGGAGGATGAGTAAAATTATAGACCAACGACATATAAACTATGCATGGGAATTGACACCTACAGAGTTTATAGTCATTTAGAAGAAAACTCAATTACGGCAGTAGAACAAATGGGCAATAAAAGAAAGTCATATAGAGCAAAGGATCATTTGTTGTTAAACAGTTATAGTGGAGAACTGTAAGAAGGGGAATAATCTAAGGATAGCATGGACTGACTACAAAAAAGCATTTGATAGTATCCCCCATTCATGGATAAAAGAGTGCTTAAAAATGTATAAAATACACCCTACACTGATTGACTACATTACAGTAACCATGAAACAGTGGCAGACCACTTTGCAATTAAGCCATGATAAAGGACAGATTATTATCCCAGGGATAAAATTTCAAAGGGGGTTATTCCAGAGTGACTCTTTGTCACCATTGCTATTTTGCCTTACCATTACCCTATTAAGCTGTTTACTTAACCGCTTAGGCCATGGCTACAATTTGTCTCCTATAAAACAACAAAGTCTAATGACTTTGCATCTTCTCTTTGTCAATGATTTAAAACTGTATATCTCATCAGATGAGGAACTAAAAGCACAGTTGCAAGTTGTCAAAACTTTTTCAGATGATACTGGAATGTCATTTGGTTTTGATAAATGTGCAAAAGCAACCTTTAAAAAATGAAAACTACAGCACCAGGAAAACATCTGTTTGGGACAAAAATGTGATATAAAATAACTTGAGCATGAGAGAGTGTATAAATACTTGGCAAATTGATGAAGGATCATCAATAAAACATGAACAAATATGAATAAAACTCAGTAAGGAGTACTTTAGAAGACTTAATTAGTCCTGAAAACAGCATTGGCATCTAGGAACAAGATCCAAGCTATAAATCAATTTGCTCTTCCTGTCCTAACTTACAGTTTTGGAGTGATTTACTGGCCCCAAAAAGTGTTGGGTAGACTGGATATTAAAACAAGAAGGATGCTTCATGTTTACCAAATGATTTATAAAAATCAGTGTATACCAAGATTATATATTCCCTGTTCCGAATGAGGGATGGGCCTCTTTGAAATTGATTACATGTACAGATCTGCAATTGTGGGACTTCACACATATTTACTGACCTCACAAAATCTAAATGTAGTGAAAGTTTTGAAACATGAGGATTATAAATCTAAGATGATGTCTCTGCTTAATTTAGCAAAAGCATATCGACATCAAGCAGGAATGGAAATCAGACCAGAAGTGGATAAAAAAACAGGCAGCAACTGAATGTGCCAAAGAACAAAAGAAAGAATATAAGGTGAAGGACCAGATGAGAAGGCATGAAATGTGGAAAAAACATATAGTTGCAAGTATAGAAAACTTCTGGAAGAGCCTAATGTTGATCAAGAACAAACCCAGGAATGGTTAAGGGGAAACAAATTCAAATCAAGAAATGGAAGGTTAATATTGGCAGCCAAAGACAGTGGGCTACATACACACTGATTTACAAAGTCCATTGAACATGTGGGAGAAACAGACATATGTAGGTTTTGTAAAACCGAATTGGTAACAGTTACACATCTTGTTGCTGGTTATGACACGCTAATGGCAGAGGGACTGTATACTGAAAGGCATAATAATGTGGCGAGACTGTTACACTGGAGACTGTGCAAACATTATGGTACTGGAGTAGCTGAAAAACACTGGAAACATGAGCCACAAAGAATCATTGAAAATGATAAAGTTTATATCACATGGGATCATCCAATACCAACAGTTCTAAAGATAGATGCTAGAAAACTGGATATAGTGGTTCTAGAAAAGAAGACAAAAGTAGCATTGATCATAGAAATTGCCACACCCAGTGACTACAGAGTCTTGTGTACAGAGATACACAAAGTCATAAAATACCTGGATCTGCAGGCAGAAATGAGCGCCATGTGGAAGAAAGATACCCAGACAGTTCCAATAGTAGTAGGAGCAATGAGTCTTATAAAAAATAATTTACAATTGTATTTAGATATGTTACCAATTCATGTAACACTGTACGAACTTCAGAAGGAGTCATTACTGGACACATTACAGGTGCTGTGAAGAGCACTTTTGGCTGACATCAAAGAGTGAATCAATACTAATTTCCTGAACGTTAATCATACTTTGACTTAGGAATGGGGTCCATTACTGACATGGTAATAGAAACCTAAAAGACTTGGAGAAATTAAAAAAAAAAAAAAGAGTATCTGTCTTCATCAAAGATAAATGCACCTACAGTCTGGTTAGACAGGAAAACTCCATGGAGTTTCTCCAAGTTCAACTAAATGTGGGTAAGCCCGCCCTCTTCAAGTCAGTGTTAGCTATAGGCCTCCTTCAGTGAACTAAGATACCCACTCCATTTATTTGAACCTACTTGAGTCAATCAAATTACAACCAAACACTCTAGTCATGGGTAATTTTAGCTATTCCCTCCATTGACTGGGAAACTTATATGAGTACCATCATGCTTGCACAAAGGTTCCTGGAGTTTGTTAACACTAATGCCCGGGAACAAATAATATGCAACCCTACAAGGGGGTCAAATATTTTTGACCTGGTTCTCACCAACATAGATGACCTTTGTACCACCAAAAGTATAGGACCCTCACTGGTAAAATCTGATCACAAATCAATCACATTTGATGTAAATATAACACCTGCAACCCTCTTAGGTGAAATCAGGCTACAAAATTTCACCAAAGCTAATTATACCCTGCTAAGGGATGGCTTAAATAATTACCAAGCTCCTGTTCCCACAGATGCCATTGACAACTATACTAAGGTATACACAAATGACCTCTACAAACACTTATACAGATGTCTTGCCACAGCTGTACTTGATAAGATCAAAACAAGATCCTCAAGAAAAAACAAGCCTCACTGGTGGACAGCTAGCATTAATAAGTTAAACAACCAGAGGAAGAATTTGCCATCTAAGAATAAAAAAGAGAAGTCCCAGCACTGGAAGAACACCCATCTGCTTGAACAAACAAATAAGATGACTTGTAAAATCCTCTAAGGGCAACTTAAAAAAAAATTTTAGAAACCATAGCTAAGGATAACCACAAGGCATTCTTCAGCTATATCAATAACCTAAAGACAGGGCCCAAACGTATGCTGAACTAGTTGTGGATGACATCACACACACACTGATCCTGCAAAAATGGCTAACCTATTAGCTGACATATTTCATAAAAAATTCACCCCCCTGTCCCCTCCAGACATTCCACAAAGCATTCCCTCTACATCTCCACCACCTTGCATCTCCAAAGAGCAAGTCATTAATGCTCTCTCCAAGGCCAGAAACACAGCCTCTTTGAGACCAGATGGCATCCCAGGTTGCATTTTAAATGGTCTAAAACATGAGTTAGCAACTTCATTAGGAACTCTCTTCAACCACAGCCTGAGTACTGTTTTGTTCCTGCTGAATGGAAAACAACAACCATCATCCCCCTTCATAAAGGGGGTACAGCAGCAGACCCTGGGAACTGCAGACCCATAAGCTTAATCATAAATAAAATACAACAAAAAATAAAATAAAAATACCATAAAAGAGAGGAGGAAATAAATCCAAGAACTTTAATGTATCTTAGTGCCCTGGCTCAATAGCCTTCAAGACATAAAACACTTCACACACAAACCAGCCTTATCTGTAAGGTCATGGAATGAATCATCATAGACCTTTTAAATAAGGATAAACATGATCTTCAAACCATTGATCTGACAGAGTTTGGTTTTGTCAAAGGCGGGTCATGCCTGTTAAACTTTGTGGACATCTTCGAAAATGTCACCAAAGCCATAGATGAAGACAAATCTGTGCATACAGCCTACCTTCACTTAGCCAAGGCCTTCAACACATTCCCATTTGGGTTTCATTGATAAACTCTCCCAGTTGAATATCAACCCTTATGTTGTCAGGTGAGTTGCTGACTGGCTCACTGACAGATCACACTCAGTCAAATGTGGGGACTTTACCTCAACCAGCAGACCTGTCACCAATGGGGTTCCACGGGGGTCACTGCTGGGCCCTCTATTGTTTGGAATATACTTCTCTGAAGTTCAGGCCAAAACAGAGGGGTTATGGCTAATTAAGTTTGCTGATGACTGCAAATTAGATGCAATCACTGAATCCCAAACAATGACAATATACATCAAGAGGGACTTACACAAACCAGTGATTGGTGCCATAGCTATGGACTCAAACTCAGTGCAAAAAAATGCATTATCATACCCTTCAGTAAAATGATATCCCTGTAGACCATCATATAAATCATAATACCCTAAGTAACACCTCAGTAGTGAGAGACTTGGGAACACAAGTTGACTGTAGCCTAAACTTTGACCACCATGTGTCTAATGTGGTAAAGAAGGCATTCTACGTCTGATATCTCATTAGCAAAGGGATCCCCTCAAGAGTGAAAGAGGTCATAACACCCCTGTACTTGACCCTCATCAGGCCAGTAATTGAATACAATGTGCCCTTTGGTTTGTACCTCACTAGGCACCTGCAGCAACTTGAGAGGCCTCAGAGATTTCTAATCAAGAAAATTCAGGGTCTCCAGCACATCATACATTGACAGACTGAAGTCACTGTCACTGTACTCAGCAGTGTACAGACTACTTAGAGGAGACTTGTGCCTGGCTTACAGAGAAATATTGGATCCAAACCTAATGGAAATGCTGCACATCCACAATTCAAATGGAACAAGGGTCACCTACTCCAGGGTCAAATTCAAAAACAACAGTGCCAGCACAAAATGTGGTATAACAATTTAATATGCCCAACTATGCAGTATCATGGGTGAGGGAAAAAAAAGTCCCAACACCCAAACCAAACTGCTTTCGGCTCAGTAGCCTTCTTCAGTGAGAAAGACAAACAGCGTACAAGTAATGGGGCAAAAAAGCCCTTTATATATACATACACAAATACAAGACAACCTCCTATTGGTTAATTAGAGATGTTCATTTAGACCAGGAGGAAAAAGCCCCCCCCCCCAGTTTGATAATCCATTTTCTTTCTTTAACATTTAAAATAGTATGCCAACCAGATTTATCCCTACAATTCCCCAATATACAATCAATGATAGTAAATCTAAATAAAGCAGTATTGTGTTTGCAAGTGTGTTTAAAGAGAGCATTGGACTGTCTTTTATTCTTTATATCACTCACATGTTCCCCATTTCTAAGTTTAAGAGGTCATGAAGTTTGGCCCACGTAAAACGCGTAGCATAAACAAGTGGCCAAATATATTACCCAACTTGTGCTGCAATTTGCCAAAAAGTGATATTAAAGACTATTGAAATATGTTTGCTGGTAAATTCCTTAGTTTTGTTCACCTTGTAACAATGGGAACAATGCCCACAAGGGACACATCCCACCAATGTGTCCCCCGTGATTGTACGTTGGATGGGAAAAGTCCCCCTATGGTCAAACCTCTTATAATGACTAAATAAAGAACACAATGTGCAGGCCCTGTGGAAGGAAAAGGAACATCTGTCCCCCAAATAATCAGACAATCTTTCCTCTGCCATCAGGATGTTCCAATGTCTATTAATAATATGCATAAATGATTTGGTGTTCCTGCCAAAAGTAGTAACAAATCTAACCCTAGACTGAGTATCTGCTGACTGAACCTTGTATTCCAATAATTTGGCCCTATCCTGGTTCGAAGCAAATTGACAAACCCTGCTAATATCCCCTGGTTTGTAACCCCTGTCCTGGAACCAGTGAATCATGTCCATTGTATATTGGTCATAAGTCAAAGAATTGGAGCAAATCTTTCTGACCCTTAAAAACTGAGATTTTGGGATGTTCCGGATGATATGTTGTGGGTGGAAGCTGGTAGCATGCAAGAGAGAATTATATTGGGGAAATTTCCTATATACCTTAGTATCCAAGGTATTATCAGAATTTCTACTAACAAAAACATCCAAAAAGGTAATTTCAGTCCTACTGAAAGTAACCTTAAAATTCAATGCCACATTTATCCTCATTAAGATAATCCACAAACTCTTGCAAGAGAATATCATCAGACTTCCACACCAACCAACAATCATTGTGGTATTGGGTTATTTTAGTATTATATTGGGCACATATGGCTAGGATTATAAAGACATTCAGGTCAATAGCCCCGTAACCACCTATGAACCTATGAACTACTGTATGGAATTGCAAAAGTAGTTCTTGGAGAGACAGGCAGAAATGAAATGAGAAGGGAGATGACAATGGATGAAGTACTGATTATGCCTTTCTTTGAAAAGGCATGCTAGATAGGCCATCTATTTCTGCCCTCAAGAAAATGGAACATACTGCTTTCACTACAAAAGTCAATGGTGCAAAGGATCTTGAAGATGGGCTAGATAAAATACAAACTTGGTATATGGTGTCACTCTTATTACTAACCAATGTGGATATTGACAAATTCTGAAAACAGGAATATATAGTTTAATTACAACATTAATTGTCAAGTACTCATGATAGACAAAGAAAGCAACGGTATGGGAATAGGTAATAAATGATATGTTACGTCCTGCCCACTGTACATAGGTAAGAGCAGGAAAAACCTGCTCATTATCTCATCTGATATTAAAAGGGTTGTCTAGTCATCCCAAAAAGTCATGGTCCACCTACAGTCTTCATTGTCACACCTCATTTCTGAATCCACTGTTACTTTCTGTAGTCCTAAACCAGAAGCCTGCAAAAGTTACAAATATTCCTAAAAGGAAAAACATTGAGACTGGAAAATATGAACTATATGGAGAGACTCTGGGATTTATAATTATTCACCTGTCCTATAGCCTCTTATATGTGATCTTTACCTAACGTTTAAAAGCCATGTTAATTCCTGTCCTTTTACTTGGAAAATGTATGTGTGGAATTCATATCAGGCAGTTTAAACACTACATCGGGAAATCTGGTATTGAAAATAAATCGGAATTATGGAATATCATTACTTAAGCATTGACAATTTCATATTCTCATATTTTTTTTCAATAATTTTTATTTTCATTTTGCATTTATAAAAGACACAAAAATGTTCTTATTTACAACATGACCACAAGAGAAAGTTATACATTTTAGTCAATATAGAAACATGAAGGTCATATAACAAACCTATTTACACTATATACATAGATGCTTTCTCAAACAAGTTTAAACGATATAAAAGACAACACATACATTAATGTTTGCAATACCATATTTTGTTGTGAGTTTGTGGGTATATTGCTAGGTTCCCTTATGATATTAAAGGTTTGTTCCCAAGTTGCTCGAGTTTTGCTGTTTTTGTTTCTTTTATCCATTACTATTTTGTGAGCTAATAGGTGTTTAATATCCACTTTCTTAAAACCCACCCAAGAGATGTTCATAGCATCTATCCATTTGAGGGCTATATATAGTTTAATTAATGAAAATATGGTTATAAGTGAGTTTGCTTGTGTTACTGAGAAGTTAGATGGGTGAATATATAATATGGTAAACTCCCATGTAAGTGTTGATATCTCACTTTTTGTAATTGCAATTTCAGTGAATTTCAGAGTTTATAGATGCATTTGCAACTCCAAAATATATGCATTAAATCTGCAATCTGATCCTTGCAGTGTGGACAGTATGTTGATTTTTGTTGCATTAAATTTGTGTAGCAATGCATGTGTGAACTATGCATAGTTATTTATCATAAGCTGTGTGTTCAACAGTTTTTTAAGGGGTATACTTTTCAGAGTTAGGTTAATTGCATTTTGTATCTGGTGGTCACCCAAAGCTGGTTGTATTTTCCTCCAGTAGTTAGAAAGGAGGCCTTTCTGGAATTTGATTTCCCCTACCATTTTGTATGAGTTTGTTACAGGTTTCTTTGTCATGAGGATAGTCTCCCAGAGGAGAGTGCATTTTTCCATGTCACTGTTGGGTATGGAAAGGTTTTGGAGGTAACTGGAACACATCTCTTTGATTTGTCTAAACATTATGATATAAGACTTAGGTAGATTCAGATTAGTTCTCATTTCTTAGATAGTACAATTAAGTAGTGGGTAGATATTTTGTATTTTTTTTTCTTTAATCGGTGAAAGGAATCAAAATCTAGCATCTTGTTATTTATTTCTAAAGTAGGATTTTTATGGTGAGGTTGTAATGTTAATAGAGCTTGCCTTAGGTTTAAGGAATGAAATAGTTTTTGTGTCATGTTTATAGAATGTTTTAGAGGGTCTATAATTTTGTGCACTTGTAGATCTTTTTTGTTAAAAAAGGGAAGTACTTTGGGATTGATGCCTAGTGATTTAATTTATCTGTAGTATATTATCACCCATGGCGGTGACCAAGTTTTTGCTGACGGGTTATACTCTGCTATTCTCAGTATTCTGTTAGTGTGGCTAATAGAGTAATAAGTTTTAAAATCTGGTAGGTTCAGACCCCGTTTTTTCTTGGGGAGTATTAGTTTCTGGTACGAGATTCTGGTGTTTATAGGATCACATGTAAATTTTGTTAGGGAGGTATGAATTTGTTTAAAGAATTTATTATGTATATGTATTTGTGATGTCATAAATATATACATTAGCCTAGGTAGTATGTTCATTTTAATTATTCTGACTTTGGCCAGAAATGGAAGTTTAAGATTGTTCCACCTTGTACAGTCTTGTATAATGCTTTGTCATTTAAGAGTTATGTTATGTTGGTAGACTTCCTTATTGTTTTGACAAAAAAGTGATTCCCAGGTATTTAATTTCATCCTTTATTTTTATGGTGTCTAAAAGTGATATTAATGAAATAAGCCTGTTTGGCCTCAAAGGGAAGATATTAGTTTTATTAAGGTTTAGTTTGCAATTAGATATATAGGAAAATTGTTCAATTGCATTTATTATTTTGGTCATATAGTAGTTTGTTGTAGTGAAATATATATTTAAATCATCTGTGAAAGCGGAAAGATATATTTTGAGGTTATGTATTGAGGGGGGATTATGATAAGTGTTTTATTTAATATATAAAAACAGTTAAATAGAAAAGGCGATAGTGGGCATGCTTGACTTGTTCCATTTTTTATCGAAATTCTGTTTGACCATGTTTTATTTATGTAACGAGATATACAGAGACTGCTATAGATAATTTGAATAATCTGTACAAAGTTGTTAGGTATGTCAAAATAAGGTAATGTTTGAAGTAAGAATTCTAAGTTGACCCTATCAAATGCCTTGTGATCATCTATTACCATTGTGTAAATGTTAATGTTTTTCTGATTTGCAAAAGATATCAATGCAGCCAATGTTAGTGGGGGGGATTCAGTAATCCTCCGAGTAAGATTAACTAAGTCTTACTCGAAGACTGCCGTTTAAGACTATGATGTCAGCGTGTCATGCATATGCATGAGGGCGCTGACTCAACTGGAAGGCTAACACGGAGCATGTAAGACTGCAGGGGACGTGTCGGACTGCCGAGCAGTCCAAATATCCACGCCCCTGCAACTATATAAATGTGAAAATGACAAGTGCAATGAGCGAGTCCACTGAAATGTACACATAGCAAACACTACACATCCCCACATACTAAACCCCTTTGTAATTCTAAAATGTAAACACTACACATCCCCACATACTAAACCCTTTTGTAATTGTAAAATTTAAACTATTTTTTTTATAATTACCGATATAGCTGCCCGTATTTGCGCGTTTGCACGGGTGTGCCCATTGCTTAGCTGCAGATAGCAATTTTGACATCGAAGAGCATAATAAGAAGTGTTTATGCAAATCAAGCCAAATAGCAATAGCATAGTGGTATAGCCTTCACACAAAGAGGAGGCATTCCCGCTTCTAGTCCCACCACTCCCCTGTCTATTTTATGTTTTAAATTAGTATATAAAATAATTCCTGACATATATGAATGAAATTTTAGTAAAAAGCATTGAAATGGTCTATGTATTAGTGAACAAAATGTGTATATATATATATATATATATATATATATATATATATATAAATATAAGAAGGTGAGCAGCATTAAGGATATTGACATATAATTGCCCATAGCTAAGCAGCGCTTTACCTGGAGCAATATAATTGCCCATAGCTAAGCAGCGCTTTACCTAGCACAATATAATTGCCCATAGCTAAGCAGTGTTTGACCTAGCGCAATAGGTTTGCATGGAGCTGCGCACCGCACTAACCAGCTCACCGTTGGGCAACGTGGAGCAATGTAGAGTAAAGTTGCCTAAACACAGCCACATCCCCTAGCCTGTCTGGACAGTAGTAAAATAGAAAGCAATGACAAGGTTCGAACCCGGGACACTGTGCACCATAACCAAAGGACTGAACCACTAAGCCATGACAGCTTAGCATAAACATGCACTGTTAACATACATATACTTATAAATGGAAGTTTAACCATTGCTAAGCAGGTTTGCTGGTAGCCGAGAATTTTCAAAAATGGCCAATCACAAATAAGTGCGGGAAATGCGGCATATTTAAGCTCCATAGGCGGGAATACTCGCCATAACTGATTGTAGCTCCCATCTGCAGTCAGAATGGCTGGTGCTGGAGAGGGTATTCACTTTCGAACGTAATGCTGGGGCATCGAGGAGTCAAAATACATGGTTTGGCTCCTTCTCCACCATCATGAGTCAAGACTCCTGCAGAGCCAGTTTCAAGGGACTGAGTACAAAGCAGAGGCTTGGAACCAGTTAGCTCATGATCTCACCAGTGCCACAGGCATCCCTCGGACTGGTGAGCAGGTCCGTCACCACCATGCAGACCTAAAGAGATGGAAGCAGGACTTACTAAACCGATGGATACAGGAAGCCCGTGACATGCAAAATGCCCCACTACTGAGTAGGTAGCCATGGAATGAAGTATGTAAGACATGTTATTGTAGTCTATATAACGGATAGGTATGTCTCAATATCCCTTCATTTACTTCATAGCTGCAGGTGTCCGTGCTGCGAATCCGCAAGCCTATGCAGATAGGCTGCTAAGGCTGCGCCACCAGGCAGGTTAGTAATTATTCAGCATATATTGTTATATAAAATAAGTGAGAGAGGCTGAAAAAAGTGTTGTAGCCCAATAATAAAGCCATAAAATGCCCTGAATAATTTCTCTGCATGTACTGTTATATAAAATAAGTCAGAGAGAGACAGAAAAAGAATGTTGTAACCCATTAATAAAGGTAAAATAAGTCCTGAATAATATCTCTGCATGTACTGTTATATAAAATAAGTGAGCGAGCCTGAAAACGAGTCTTGTAACCTATTAATAAAGGTATAATACATCTTGAATAAGTCTTCTGCATGCACTGTAATATCAAATAAATGAGAGAACCTCTAGAAAAGTGTGTAATGTAATTAATAAAGGTATAATACTTGGAGTGTGTCCGTGTCACTTACTTTGAAATGTTGTTGTACTCTTGCATTATATAAATAGTACTGCTGTATTAACCGCTGTCAACCCACAGTTGGGCAGTCCCATATAAAGTGGATGAAGAAAGTGCCAGTAGCTGTGAAGTTGGTTAATGGCTAATGGTTGGTTAATGGCTGGCATGCATAGGTAAATCTGGCACATGAGTAGCTTGTTAATGTGTTCCCCAGAAATGTGAGTGTGCTGCTAGAAATGTAGGGGGCTGTAGAAATATAACTGGAAATGTCACGTGAACACATCCAGATATGTAGATATATGAATATAAATAAAATATATAACTACATAGCAGTAACATCTGCATCCTGGACAGTTAGTATGTCAGATATAGGTCAGGTATATAATGAACTAGCCAAACCCATTGCACAATCTAATGCATGCTGCCTAGTGTAATAATACATGTAGGGGATATACACCTGCAGTCAGTAGGAATGTAGTGTAAACTATAAGTACTTATAAGATGTTAATGGAGGTATCTTTTTACACCCTACTGTATGTGCATAAACAATGCAATTCCACACCTCAATGGGTATGTCTAATCTCAAAACATTTGTTGGGACATATGTCCTGTTGTTCTATAAATATCTGCATTTACTTTGATGCATGTGCCCTGTTCAAACACCACAATCTTGGTGGCCTGTTGCCACCAATCATCCCTGCATGCTGTTGGAATGTCCACTGTTGTTCAATATATGCATGTGTTATGCTTGCTGTTCAACTGTTGGAACCCTGGTGTGTTGGGTTAATGGGAATATTACTGCATGCTGTTACAACTAATTTGGAATGCTGTTGTCTATGTTGTGAAGGCCGGTCCCAGCGGACCCACCTGTCCCGCCTCAGCTGGTGATTGCACCTGGCACCAGCAGGTCTGGTGCCCATCTCGGGCTCCCCTCCTCCATTGGTTCTGTGCCACCTTCTGGTGAAAGCACTGCAGGGGATGGGGCTCATCCCCCCCATGCAAGCGTGGGCAGAGAAGGGCCACCTGTCACCCTCCGAAGGGTCCGGGCTGTGGTGCGTAGGGAGATCCAGCGTTCAGTCGCTGATCCCCTATGCCAGCTCGAGGCAAGAGTGGCATGACTCACGGGTGAGCCTGCCCCTCCTACGCAGACCCCAGCACAGCGACCCTCTGGGCTGTGAAGGTAGGTGCAGTGGTGACTGCCCATGGGTGGGGATCTCAGTTCCACTGTTACCATCTGTGGGCTCATGGGCTTGCAATTTCCAAATATCCTTCCCTGTCAATTGTGTTCACCCACCCCATGTGTCATATTCTGCCCCTGTATGCATCTTGTTTGTCTTGTCTGTTTACCTCCCCAACCTACCTCCCCAAATATACCTACTTCCTCTACCTCACATTCCATTCTCACCTGAAAAAACAAAAAAAAGGTCAATCTGTTCCCATAAAAAAAATTACTCCCCATACATAGCTGCCCATTTTGCACACATATCCACTGGACATGTAAACTGATAATTATAATTGGCAGTACAACATACTTTGTTGTCCTCACCCTCGCTCAGGGGTGGAAGGTTTCAAATTTCACTCCAAATTTCTAACATATGCACAGCTGTTGCTGGTAAAGAAATGGGCAGCTATGGACCTTCCCTACACCCGTCCTGCACATCCCAAGCTGGTTTCCCTACTGTCTTTCCCTCTTTTTGCCCCCTTTTTCACCACTTTCCTATCTCCCCATTTTCTTTTCTTTCAAAGAAATTAGCACGGGGGTTAGCAGGAGTAAGCACTTTTAAGCAGTAGTTAGCGGGTGTGCACAAGTGTGCGCTTAGCTATGTATTGCTAAGCTTCGCGCAAACCCACT
Source organism: Protopterus annectens (assembly GCF_019279795.1). Taxonomy (NCBI): domain Eukaryota; kingdom Metazoa; phylum Chordata; order Ceratodontiformes; family Protopteridae; genus Protopterus; species Protopterus annectens. Next base: position 852,209,110 of record NC_056734.1, read on the forward strand.
TACAACTGCTTAAAAGTGCCTTAGTCACTCTGCATGGCAGGGCCCTTGTTCTGCTGAGCAGCAAAATAAAACACCTCTGTCAGTCTCGAACCCCGGACCTTGGACACACTACATGAAGTACCACTAAGCCACAGTAGACATACAACAAGTTGGTGCTGTAATAAATATATCATGCATTACAATGAGTGAATGTAAAGGGAAAATATGAATGCCATAACACAAATCTTTTTCTGTGGATCTTTACCAGCAGTTGTTGTGGAATTGCATGACATGACTGTGAAAAGAGAACCAGCCATTCTAGCAGGAAATAATGTTACAGTAGTACTTTACGAACCCCACACAGTATCAGAGCATGATAAACACTGGCATATTTGAATAGGGCAGAGGCCATACTTCTCAACTGTGACTGCTTTTCAGGGATGTCCCTGATTCATAAACAAATGTTAGCTGTGTCTCTCAGAATCTCTCTGAAAAGTACTGACGTTAGGCAGAAAAGTGGGGAATTACACTTAATAAATAATGTCAATAAGTAAGAATAGACACTGCTTGCACATCAGAAAAGGTGTATTAATACATATGCTCTGATTCACTCAGAGTCTTAACTTAATGTCTGTAATATATTACAGGTGTACCTCACTTATATGTATCTTTCCCTGAGGCTGTTCAAATATATACCTGAGTGTATCAGAGGCCTGGCATAGGCAGAAACACACAGGCATTTCAGCTTTTCTGCTATCACATACTCTGCAAATAGCTTTGGAATGAGTCCCACAAGCATACCCTTATGTAGGAGTACAACACAGAAATATCAAAGGATGTAGCCATGTACTGGTAGCAACCAACTGTGACAATGCCATTGTTACAGTGCTAAAAAGACTGGTGTGGTGCACAGACAAAGAATAATAGGCTAACCTCTGGCTACCATCTGGATATGTCCACAGGGGGGAGCTATGCAGACAGACTACTTGCCTTAATAGACTAACAGTTACACAGCAACCCTGTATGTTCAGCAAGATAAACATCACACAATAATATATAATGCTCTCTGTACTTCTGCACCCCTACCCAAAAGAAACATATACCTGTGTATTCAGGCTCTACCAAGGATGTAGGTAGGCATACTAAGTACTGTAATTTGTCCAGTTGTCTTGAGCAGCCTGTGCTAATGTCATCACAAATAAACCACAAACTGTTCAGAAGTGAGTTAATTAATATTTACAGTATAGTAGTTCACAAACATTTCATGTGCCAGAAGAATACATTGCAATAACTACTTTTGTATGGCAGTTAATTGTCTAATTAGAAAAGAAAGTGCATACTCCCATGTATCTTGTGTAAGCATTTGGAGGGGGTGAGTAAAATTCTACACTGACAAGTGTGTGCTAGAAGCAGCAACATTCAGGTTTGAGTACAACATGCAAATCACTGGTTACAACCCTAGCTTCAGATATAAGAAGTATACCAACCTTCTGACTGACACAACAGTGTCCACAGCAAACAAGCATAGGCCCCACTTTGGAAAGCTGAAAGGGCTACGCCTACCTAACTTAGCATTTTATAGAAGTGGGCAGCTATGACAGTGAGCACTGCAATTACCACACAGCAGGCTGCATGCAATTAGTAAATGGTGGGCACCAATTGGTGCAGAGGCCATCACATGCACATGTGCAGATACCTAGAAAAGCAGGTTGTACTTGCTGTCCACACATGCAATAATCTCAGTGCAGCAACAGAGAGAGAGAGAGAGAGAGAGACAGAGACACAGACAAAGAGACAGAAACAGACAGATACAGAAAAAGAAAGAGCAACATTAACAGACAGAGAAAACCCAAACCAAAAAAAAAATGATTTGCTTTAAAAACAGACGGAAAAGAGAAACACAAAGGAAAGGTATGTAACACATATGCATTTGCTGGCATGTAGTAGATGTTTTTAAAGAGTACTCTACATACTGTGAATCATCCATATGTGGCAGCAGTACATATCTATATGTATCTGTACATGTGCATAGGGCAAGGGACATACTGCAACTGTTTGTGAAGGGTATATATATATATATATATATATATATATATATATATATATATATATATATATATATATATATATATATATATGTTGTTGAAGGTTGTTATGTGCATATTTCTATGTAGGTTGTAGTGTGTGGCAAAGAAAACAGCATGCAGTGCTGGTATATGACATGTGGTGGTTAAACGCTGTGGGTATGCTTCATCAGTTTTGCAGTGTTGCAGCCAGTGAGGCCTGCTACACCTTCAATGCAGTCTGCACAACACTGTGCAATATTATTACATAACTGTATATCTCACAACTGTCGCATAATTGATATCTCCACCATGAAAAGTGGACTGTATATGTGCCTATATGTACATCTATATGTACAGCGATGGATGTTTATATGTATGTGTGTATGTATGTGTGTATGTATATATATATATATATATATATATATATATATATATATATATATATAGATATATATATATATAGAGAGAGAGAGAGAGACACACACACACACGGGGCATACTTACTGCGACAGGTACCTGGTGACCAAGGTATGGACTGAAGCTCAGTGTTGACACTGCAGTACCATCCCTTCTTGCCAAAACACTGTACCCATTAACTACCACATAGGTGGTAGTCTACCTAACACCGAAGGTGTGATAAGGGAACATGGGACACAGATGGACAGTAGCCTTCCCTTTGATAATCACAGTGCCACACTAGTCATGTACTCTGTCTATGTGGTACATGTCATCACAAAAGGTATGTCATCTAGGGAAATATAGGTCAGTGTTCCTCTCTACTCATCACACTTAAAACCCATTATCGGGTACAATGCCCCATGTGGTATGTACCTCACATGACAACTACAGCAACTGGAAAGGCCACAGACATACCTCACAAAGAGTAATACCGACCTCAAACAGATGCCCTATGCAGACCGACTCACAAAACCACAGATAGACTGTGTTGCATACTGCCTACCCAGAGGTGACCTCTGCCTAACATACAGAGCTACGTCACACCAATAGCTGTTGGACATCCTCCACGTAAACATATTACAATCCCTCCCAGATACATGCTCTAGAGCCCTAAACCTTGTCAGCTCACTAAACAGCACATGCTGGAGGGATAGATTCCTATCTCAGAGACATGCCATACTCTGGAACAAACCACCTATCAATAGCAAACAAAGCTCCTCATTAGCAGTTTTCATAAATACTCCTGATGACTGGTTGGGAGATAGGAAATACACCCCGGGAATCACCTCTGTGGCTCTGGTTGACAGGGGCAAGTGAAATTAAATTACATGTGTGTCAAAGGCCAGGGTAGCGTATGGCTAGGCTGCTGTAGGCCCTAGGGCCAATAGCATATTACCTACCTATGACACGATGCACACACACATGTACTTAGTGCAATAATTGCTATGTGAGGTTGACTGAGTGTGATGGTGAATGTGTTGGTGAATGTGTGCAAGGTCTGTAAAGGTGTGATAGCTTAGTGTGAAATTGTTTCTGTCATGGTAGTTTGTGTCCTAGCTGTGATCCCAGCAAAAGATGTGTATGCTATTGCTAGGCAGAAAAAGTAGTATGGCATACGGTGTGACGTAGTCCCTTGTTGTTGACTGTGGTGTCCCATTGTAGGCTATAGCAATACATGTATGTTTAGCTCATGGTGCTGCTGGTGAATCCAACTCCCATATGAACTGTAGTGCTACCTGAAGCTGTAGGCCTAAACAGTACAGTATGGTGTATGTTCACATTGCTTGGAAACACTGTTTTGTGTGTTCCCTGTAGTCCTCACAGATTACATACCTCAGGCATAAGGTTTTGTAAGTAGTGACACACAGTACTGTATGGTACACAGGTAAAGCTCATCTGGGTTGGCATACATTTGTGTGTTGTATGTATGTCTGATGTGTATGTAATTATGCCTGTACCATGCTCTCAATCATATGTGTGTTACAGGGTATACGTGTGTATCTAGCAACATGTATAGTCTAGTACAGCAGTATGCCACCTATATTAACAACTGTGTACATATGTTAGGCAGGGGTTTGGCATCAATGACTAGGGTGGTATGCTGGTAATACTGTAACTGTACTTTACATTCATTGCAATGGATGACATCTTTCTTTATGCATTAGCTTGATATATACCTCCTGTGGCTAGGTGGTGCATTGTGTCACGTACAGTGTGCCATGTACTGGTGTATAGTCTTACATACTGGCTTCTCTTTGCTGCTGTGAAGAACATGATTTGATATATAGAGCATGCCAGGCACTGTCAGCCAGTTGTGGCCTGTGGTATTGAACATGTGTATCCCCGGACAACCAATCGAATGCTAAATATGGCAGTTATTTGATATCTGTGCTTTAGAATGTTGTGTGCCACATGACTTGCTCACACATCTTGTTTAATTGTCTTCCAGGGGCATGTCCCACCAAAGAAAACCGTGTTATACAGCTGCAGAGGAAGCCGAAATACACAGCAGCCTGGTGCAGCACTACAACCTGCTGTTCTCTAGAACCAGCCAGGACCAGCATGAGCGGACTGCACTGTGGCAAGATCTCGTTCGTCAGGTAAATGACATAGTCATGCATAACCGGACATATGAGCAGGTATGCCATCACTGCAGTGATTTAATTAGACATGTCAAGCGGCGTGCGTTTTGATATCCATCAACAACAGCTTGCCACAGGTGGTGGGGTAGCCATTCATACCCCCTCACCAGAGTTGAGAAGCTGCTCATACGTGTGGTGGCTCCTGGCCAACAACAGCAACAGCAACTTACATGTGTCATCATGGAGGCCAGAGCCACCCAGCATGTTGACATGGAGCATGCAGGTAACATGACCTATCTGTAGACTACTGTTACCTGTATTGGTAGATTATGCATATGTGAGATGTGTACTGTGTATTTAGCAGTTGTGCTGCATAGTGTTGTGCAATACTGATATTTGGAATATAATCTGTACGCCTGTGACTGTCGACTGTTGTACTACTGTAGTTGAGCATACTCACAGTAGCAATGGCACAGTTGTGGCCACTGACAAACTGTCTCATATTCTTGTAGGTCCCTCTGGAGTGAAAGCAAGACAGCCGGTCGATGCTGGTGAGTGTGTTATAATTTTAATATTGCTAATGAAATGTGCATGTCATAGGTGAGGTGTAGGCCATGTACATGTAACACACCTACGCATAATGCATGCTGTGCATGTTTGCTGTGAGACTATGCACATCTCAGTAATGACAGTAGCTGCCTCAATCACATGCAATACACAGAACATCACACACAATTGTGGCAACACCATACTGGACATTGGATAGGCATAGTTGATATACATGTACACAACATACACAACTTTGTCATATGCAGTACACCTTAACATGCTACACATAGCGTATCCAGACACCCGCTGTAAGGTCACACTTCAGTATCCCACATGTCATCCACATAGCACACATAATATACCTGAGGGGTAGAGGTCTATCATGGGGCTGTGCGACACTCTTCAACACATAACACATTCATGTTAGGCAATGCTCCCTATTGGGCACCTTACAAACCCATGTAACAAGTGGTTGTGTAATTGTGACTGTAGTCACAGTACTGCAGTTTAGGTACAGCATGCTAGGTGGCAGTCTGGCACACATTAGTAGCCTTGAGTAACCACATGATGCATGATGATGATGGCTCATGGTACTACACCCCATCCAGTTACAGTGACCACAGTACTACATATAGTAGTCATTGCTATGCACCTCAATGTTGTGTGTGTGCAAACATATGCACCTATACACAATATGCATAGCAATCACCATTTGTACAAAGTGACACATATATGTCTTGTAATGCTATTGAGTGTATAGGTCACATGACACACATTGGGAATGTGTGATGTTTAATGTTGCAGTCATGTTGTAGCATGCTATATCATGGCTGGCACTGGCATGTCCACAATATGTCCTACACTCACCATACCAACTGTACAATGGCCATGTTGAGCAATGGTATTCCATCACGTATACATGCACCACTCATCCTGTGTGTATACATAGCATGCATGTGCTAAACCTGTGTCCACAATTATCTGCTACAGACACAGACACTGTAATCAGAAATGGATATCTATGTGACACACAGATACACATCCAGCCATGGTATGTATACCTGTGAGTGATGGTGCACAGGATATTGCAGACCTTTTAATACTTGCACAACAATGTTGTGCCCATGTACACATTGTGTTCCAGGGTGAGGCCAATCACTGAACAACAACACACATGCATCAAAGCCATGTATACTGTTATTAACACAGGCTGTCTACACTCGCACTGCATGGTATTGAGCAACAAACTTTCTGCATGCTGACACGTGTGATATGACTGTTTGCCTTGTGATACTGTAACCCACCTTCAACCACTATTAAGTATGTTTTGGATTGCTGGTGGTGTGTGTGGGTATCTGCTGTAGTGAGGAGTGTATTTGTGTGCATGTGTGCATATGTGCATGTGTGCATGTGTTCATGTGTGCCGACATCATGTACAGGTCATAAAGTGTGTTTCCTGTCTCCCTCCCACAGGTGCTGTGTTAGGGCTGGTTCATTGCAGCAGGGAAACTGATGTCACTGAGCCACATAGTGATAATGAAGATAGGTGTGTTGAGGCACAGGCGTGTTTGCCAGGGTCTGTCATTGGGCCACCAATCGACAGTACACAGCTGTCCACCCCATCCATGCATACAGTCATACTGCCAATACATCCATCACCAATGCCCATAGCTGAGAGACAGCGTACAGTTGGCAATGGCCAGGGCAGTGTGGTATCCATGGCACATGCATCCCAACACAGCAGCCATACCCAGATGTCTATAAGGGTACCAAATAGGCAGATGTCCAGGGGTTCTCGTAGGAGCACTGCTGCTCATCATGCCACTGGCAGATGTGCCACAGGTCTGACAACTTCACGTATGTTCCATTCTGTCATGGAGGCACAGGCACGTATGGAACGGTACACCAGACAGGGACTAAGGGCACAGAGGGCACATAACACCACCGTCACTGACAGTATCCGTGACCTAGCAGGTGCCATCCGTCATTACACCGAGGTCACTGATAGACATTGGGGAGAGACATTAGATATCCTCCGCAGTGTCATGTCCATGTGTCAGGACAGTGTGGGACTGTTGAGACGTCAACGTGGACGTATGCCAGCAACATCAGCAGCTGGCAATCGCCGCGGATGTCCATCAAGCCACATCCGCTCCTATAGTGCCAGTACCAGCCCCAGCAATGTTGGGGGTGGGCTGTCCATAGAATGTCCTAGAAGACCACGTGCATGTGGCTCTGGACAATCCCAGCAGGGACCTGTGTCCAATGTACATTCATCCACTGTGGGGGATAGTACCCAGTCTGGCTTAGTGCCTGATAGTGTCAGTAGCACCCCTGCCAGGTACAGGTACCGTATCCATGGCCAGAGACGGTGATCTGTAAAGCCTCGCAGATACAGTCTGTGGCTGTCCCACAAATACCCATATATGGCAGCCACATTGTGGAACTATGTGCATACAGACACACACACATACTCCAGACACCTAGGGCTAACACATACCCGCACACATTACAACAACATTGGCCCATTCCAGTATTTTTGCCCCTCACACACACATACACACACACACACAAACACCCACGCACACACAGACACACACACACACACACACACACACACACACACACACACACACATGTCAATTGGATGGCTCACTGTAGGCCTCTAGCAAACCAACAACACACCCTGTGCATATGATAAAACCTGTGCCGCCTCCTGTCATCTGTAACATCGATGAGGGAACAGGCTACCATGGTGCTGATGCACAGGGTGTCTATATAGCAGTATAGCAATGTTAGCATGTTGTCAGCTATAGAGTGTAGTGATATGCTTGAAGGTGTAGCTGAGCAGGCATGATGAATTAAAGCTGTGATTGTCATTGTAGTGTTGTTTACACCAGTGTTAGTTCCAATTGTGTTTTGTCTGGCCATGTGCCACTTGGCTGATATGTGCAGTATTGGCAGCATGTGTTAGAGAGTGGACAGTATGTGTGGGATGTGTGTAGCACAGATTTGCAGGTGTACAGTTGTGAACATGGTGGAGGTGCACTGTCTGCATGTACGTGCATAGTGGACACATGGCCAGGGTGACATGCTCTTTATTACACAGTAACACTCCATAGTTTCTATTTGTGGCCGGTATGCATTGTACTACACACATTCTGGAACCTGACTACACATGTGTGTATGACATGGTTTGACACTGTGCTGTGGGTGATACTGTTACTATCTGCCATAGTTTTGCATTCTGGTGGTATACATCACTTCAACAGCCTGAGCATAACCAATCGTTAGATGATGTCTTGACAACCGACACACAGATGTAGGACACACAGCAACATGTGGATCCTTCAGGTACTATACAATGCCAGCAACTACTGTTATTCACCTGCACCCATTACTGAGACCACTCATGTTTGGCATATAGCTCTCTTAGGTACAAGCAATCACAGTAGGGATATGTCCGTCCACGTCTGGTAATGCATACTGTGGCCTATAATGCATTCTCCAGATGACACACACATCCTCCACAAGGGTATCATACAGACAGATGCCTGTTGTCAAACCCATGCTCTAAAGCTATAAGCCAAACTAAGCATAGTCATCCACCTTTAAGGAACATATTATCCCCACAGTACCACATAGGTTGTAGCCACCAACATGATGAACAGGTACTGATGTGTACATGCAACCAAGTGTTATGTCATCTCTCCTTTATTAATCACATTTCCAAAGGTATTTTGGAATCCCTTGGTGGATCATATAAGCAATAAGGGGTCTGCATGCATGTCCACATAGTTTGTTCTACACCTGTTATGAATAGTCATCATGGACAGACTTTGCTGTGTTTGAACAGGTCTGACATATACCTCGGCCATAGACCCTCACTCACACATTCCAATAGGAATCATAATGACTTTGTGTGGCACAGATGACCTAGGCCAGGGATCACTGCAGTGGCTGGCCTTGTCACAAGCATACAGATGTGACCTAAGGTCTGGGAAGCAGCAGCACAGTCTGGCAAGGATGACAGCTGTGTTCTTGGAGAAAGCAGGGTTCCCACACATGCAATCATTGAGGTAACATGTACAGATATGTATTTGACACACAGCTAGCTCACATGTGCAATGCATACTGATATGTCATACAGTGGTAAAAGCAAAACCCACAACACATTGACCAACATTGTCACACACATTCAACACATACACTCACCAAGTGCAGGATTCAAACCCCTACTTAACTACTTCCTACTTCATGATACTAGAAGAGTACACATTAACACAACATGCTATGCACATTACTGGGAGGTCTTTTTTCCACAGGTATATTTGTAGGATGGTGACATCATCAGACTTGACAAAGGTTAGATTACCACCTTTGAGGTGTTTCATACTCTCCTAAAGTGTTGTTCCTTTCCAAGGAGGGGACACACACACACACACACACACACACACACACACACACACACACACACACACACACACACACACACACACACACACACAGTTGTCCGGTGCAGGATTCAAACTCCTACCTCACTACTTCATGATACTAGAGGAATACACATTAACATGACTTGTTATATAGATTACTGGGAGCTCGCTTTTCCACAGGTATATTTGTAGGATGGTGACATCATCAGATTAGACAAAGGTTAGATCACCACTTTTGAGGTAATTCACTACTCTCCTAAAAGGTTGCTCCATCCCAAGGAGAACACGCACTAACACACACAGTTGTCCGATGCAGTATTCAAACCCCTACCTAACTACTTCATGATACTAGAGAAGTATGCATTAACACAATGCACTATACAGATTACTAAGAGCACTCTTTTCCACATGTATATTTGTAGGATGGTGACATCATCAGACTTGATAAAGGTTAGAGTACCACTTTTGAGGTGTTTCACTACTCTCCTAAAAGGTTGCTCCTTCCCAAGGGGAACACACACAAACAAACACACAGTTGCCCGGTACAGGATTCAAACCCCTACCTAACTACTTTATGATACTAAAGGAGTATACATTAACACAAAGCGCTACACATATTACTAGGAGTTTTCTTTTCCACAGGTATATTTGTAGGATGGCGACATCATCAGACTATACGAAGTGTGTTACATTAGGTGACATTAGATGGCCTACATTGAAGGAATGTCTAAACACTTTGGCCATGTGATCATCAAAGGTGAGTTTACTATCTACCTGTGTCCCCAGGGCCATAATGACTTTCTCCGTAGATGCTGGATTACCACCTATGTGGTAATTTGTGTGCACTTTGTATTACCCAAAGGGGATGACTATGCACTCTTTGCCATTCAGCTTGAGGGCATTGTTTTGACACCAGATATCTGTCTCTGTAAGACACTTCTGGAGGATGTCTGTGTCAGCTGTACAGTCAATTATGGACCACAGTTTCCAGTCATCTGCAAACCTGTTCAGTCTTACATCTGCCGTGCTTGCCTGTACCTCTGAGCAGTATCGACTGAACAGGTGAGGTCCCAGGACCAAGACCTGTGTGATGCCATTTGTGACTGGCTTAGAGTTGGACATGGCACCCACAACTATGAACATGTGTGTTTGATCTGTAAGCCACTTGGCCACCCATCCTGTGACATAGCTGTTCATGTTCAAGCTGGCAAACTTGTCCATGATGATGGAGTGGGGAATGGTGTGGTAAGCCCTTAGTGAGGTCCAGGTGGGCTGTGTGGATTACTTTCACCTCCATCTATGTTCATGGTAACTGTTTTAAATAAGTCAACTAGGTTTGGGAGCCAGGCTCTGCCTTTAACAAGGCGAAGTTGTGTAGAGTCCAGTGTCTGGAGATCTCCAATGTCTCAGTGTATGGGTTCCATGACGATTTGCTCAATAGATCTGTAGACCAGGCTGAGTACACATGTTGAGCAATGGTTTCCAGGTTCTGTTTTGGTACATCCTTTGTGGAGCTGGATGACTTTTAGTGTATGCCATTCTTTGGGTACATAGTCTGTGATACGCTTGAGTCTGGACAGTGAATGTAGGTGAGGGTGTAGTTCCTTATGGACCTATTGTAAGACGCAGCCTGGGACAACTTACAGTCACATTGATGCAATGTTCTTAGCTTTGGTGAGGGCTGTCTTTACCTGCATGTCCATGACGTCTGTGTCTCTGCAGCCTTCTGTGATGGACACAGGCCCTTTTGAGGGTGATGGGGGGGGGGTTTACACTGCACTTATCCCCCTGGGTGTGGGCAATGAAAGTTGGTTTGGTGTATGTCATTACTTTTTTCAGTAGCTGACAGCATATTTGGAAGTTGACACCTACATGTCTGCTATAGCTACCGAAGGCTTTGTGGTTGTTATTCTTACATTCCTTGGCAATTTGTCTTTATAAACTGTCCTTGGATTATTTTATGGGCGATCATTGTTTCATCCTAATAATGATCAGTGATGTCTTTCCTTTAGTGAAGCTGGCTCTATCAGGTGTTAGTTTCCTCCTTCTGTTGTCTAGCTTATTTATGGGCAATGACCACGAGGTTGTTTTCTTATTTTTGGAGGAGTGCATCTTGGTTTTATTTGTGATGTCTCGATCCATGCATCCCTGTAGATGCTCATAGGATGAACTTGTAAATGATTTGGCAGATTGTATACCATTATCCTATAGCAAGAGGGCTTTGGAACTTTCCACTTTGGTCTTGGGAAGTGTGCAGTTTGCTTTTGAAAAAGTCTTCACAGTGGTTTCATTGACTGGGTGTGGGGGTGGGATGTGGATGTCCAGTGTGATTACTTAATGATCTGATATTACCAGCGAGGGGTTTATCTCTGTTGTGTAACACTGGTACCCCATGTTGGTGATGATCACGTCCAGTATGTTGTCACTTCTAGTGGGCATGCTGACCAGCTGTTCCAGGGTGTTAGAGTTTCTTAACTCTAGGACACATTGGGCAAAGGATGTTGTATATGAGTAATTCACCCACTCAATGTTTAGGTAGTTGTAATCTCCTCATATAATGGTGTTTGATAGGACCTTTATATTTGCCATTGTTCTCCAGAATACTGAGTGAGGTTCCTGAGACAAGGTACATGATCTGTAGCAGGCTACAATCTGATGGGCAGCTTTGCCCAATGTTAGTTGCACTTGCATGGTCTCCAAAGCCTCATGTTGTGCCAGTAACCTGGAGGTGTGGATATCCATAAGGTAAATGGCTAAACCACTTCCTTTTGTATTTCACTCGTGGTCTTGGGTCCAAAGGTCAGGGTGATTGTGAGTGTTTTACGTGGATCATATCGAACAGCTGTATGTTTGACATAGCTTTGTATGTTAGGCAGTGAACACTTCTGAGTAGGCGATATGCAAGGGAGTACGGATGGAGCATTTTGCAATGGTCTGTGTACGGCATGTATTTCAGGCCACTAATGCTCTTGGTGAGGTATTGCTGCTGGCTTTCCAGTTGTTGTAGTTGTCTTGTGAGGTACATAGCAACAGTGGTGTTGTACTCTTTTATAGTTCTAGTGAGTGGTGAGTAGAGGGGAACAATGTCCTCTTTTATTCTGCATGAGACACATTTTGTGATGAGGTGTGCCACATAAGAGGGTTTCCTGACTACTGTGGGAATGTGCTTATCACAGTTGTATCCACTGTCCACCCCTGACCCAGGGTCTCTTGTCACACTTACAGTGTGAGGTATACTACCACCCATGTTGTAGTTCTTGGCTACAGAGATTTTAACAAAGGTGATGATAATGCATCTTTTGGCATTGAGCTACAGCCCATGGCTTGGACAACAGCCATCTGTCTCAGTGAGGCCCATTTGTAGGACGTCCACATCTTTAGTGTTTACAATGATGGCTCCTAGTTTGCAGTCTTCTGGAAACTTCAGTAGCCACAGAACTTCCATGTTAATGTTTACTTCAGGGAAGTAGATACTACACAGCATGGGAAGTTATCTAGTCCCATGGCTGCTGTGATACTGGCTTCGGAGAGTGTAACTTTGCAGTCTTCCATTATAGACGTGCTCTTTCATGGGTGAGAGGGGGGTAAAGTTAACACTGATCCTATCTGCCAGGATGTTGCCAATATCAGTTGGCTCTGTACATTTAGTGCCATTGAGCTGTAACTCAGAACAGATCTGAGTGTAACCATGACATGGACCTGTCTGTTGGGCAGAGATCTCCTGCGTAGACAGTATGCAACAGAGTACAGCTTGGGTTACATTCATTCTTGTTGCATGGGGCAACTATTTGAGGCCAGTAATCCTCTTGTTAAGGTTCTTCATTGGTCTTTCTAGTTGCTGAACGTCCCTAGTCAGATTCCTTGCAAGTGTGTTGTGGTACTCTCTGACAGGTCTGATGACTGCTGAGTAGTGGCAACCTCCTTTAACCTACATGCACAGACCTTGGCAGTTTGTGTGTACACATAGCAGGATTTTTAGACCACTTTGCGAATGTGTTTCTGGAAGTAGGGATGACTATGCACATTTGTCCATAGATCCCTTATTATCACATCCGTATTTAGCCTAAGTGTGTGAGCATGCCCAGTATGACCTTTCAGTATCTTCCTGCCTGACATTTGCTTCATTTCTTTAAGTGTGTGAACATGCCCAGTATGACCTTTCAGTGTTATGCTGAATGAAATCCACTACATTTGTTGGAGTGTGTGAGCACGCACAGTATACACATTTATACTATATGTGTACGGTAAATCAAGAAGTATTTTTACAGCAGGGTTCACCTTTGTGTCATAAATCAACAGGGATCATGCTGTGCTTGCAGGGCTTCCATGAGACACTTTGCATAGACCTATCAACATTTCTACATACAGGGGGAACAGCTATTCTTTGTACATTTCTACTCATGGCCACACCAGATTGTTACTGTGGGTGCACATAGGATGTGGGTTTCACCTGACACTTATACACATTTGCTGTGCCTGCACTGCTATGTACAGGACACCATTACAGTCTGTACTGCTGCCTGTCATACTGGCTTGAGGTATACTAGTGTACTGCAGATCTTAGCGTCCTTTGCCACATATATTAGCTTGCGACTTCATAGCCTACACAACCCACATCACAACGCCTGGCCTGATGTTCTCTGTCTGCATAGGCGTGTGGGTGAGGTTACCCATTTGCCTCATTAGGGGCATGATACAGTATTGCTTTGTGTTTGCATTAGTGTACAATTGTCCTGCTGTGTCAGTACCACTGTAATGCTATCATGGCTTAGTGGTTCAATACTGTGACTATAGTGCACAGTATCCTGGGTTCAAGCCCTGTCACTGCTTTTTATTTTCATGCTGGTCAGACCAGACTGCTTAAGGAACAGTAAAGCAGATATGAGCATGTTTAACTGACTTTGCTCAACTTTGGCCGACCTTGGCCAACATTGCACAAGCAATTTTGTTTATATATACTAGATATTGGTAAAAGCTGCTTAGCACTGCTTTATTTTGCTTAAAACATGGCAATCATGTCTCAGGTGGTGTTGCAGGGCTGCCTATGTTGGATGCACATACTACACTCCCTATACATGTTTGGAAATAGGTAGTGTCAAGTTAGGCATCCCTTTTATGTTATGTGCGAGTCAGTGAGAGGTATCATTTCCAGGGTTCCTACTGAGCCAGTGTATGTGCTATGTGTTGCCTCTTTGCCAAGGACAAGGCATACTGGGCACACCTCCTTCTGCCTACTGGGGCAGGCTCAGGTTGTTCCTCCTTTGAGTCACGTTGTGCCTGTGCAGGCCTTGGCAATATTGGGGGGGTCTTTGGCCCTGCCCCATGCTGTTCCTGCTGCAGCTGTTTTCGCAGGATCATATTGTGTAGCATGGCACATACCATAACAATTTGGGTACATGTAGTTGGTGAGTACTGCAAGGCTCCACCAGATGTGTCCAGGAACTGGAACCGTGACTTGAGCATCCCAATCACACGCTCGATTACATTTCGTGTTTGTGCGTGTGCCTCATTATGGAGTTCTTGTTCAGGTGTGTGTGCATTTCTGATGGGTGTCATCAGCCACGGCTCCAGTGCGTATCCAGCATACCCCACTAGGTGACCGTCAGGGATGTCCCCATTTGCAAATGTCTGGTACAGCTATGACAGGTGCCAGATATTGGAATCGTGGTAGCTTCCAGGGCAGCCAGCACACACATTCAGTATTATGCCCTGGGCATCGCACACAACCTGGCAGTTGATGGAGTGGAAGCCCTTACGGTTGATGTAGGCCCTACCCCACTCACCAGCTGGTGCTTTGATGTGTATGTGCGTGCAGTCAATTGCACCCACTACCTCAGGGTATTCCGCTATTTGCTGGAAGAGACACATATTGCTGGCCAATACCTCACAGGAATTGGGGAAATATACATGATCACCGACATGTGCTGACATGGCATTCAGGAACTGGTGCAGTACCCTTGATGCTGATGCCTGTGAAATCCCCATCATATCACCAGTTGGTCTCTGGAAGGTACCTGTTGCTAGTATTCTTAGGCCAACACATACCTTGGTTTCCACTGGGATGGGTTCCCCTCTGTTGGTTCTGTGTATGAGGCATGGCCTGCACAGCTCAACAATTTGCTGCAGGAGCTCTCTGTCCACTCTATAGCGCTCCACTATCTCCAGCTCATGTAGCCCCTGGTAGGTTACCCTGGGTCTGTACACTCTTCTCTGTCTCCTCACTGTGGGTTGCTCAGCAGCATTCGCAATGGCACCACCCTCAGCATCTTGTACATGTTGCCTTATAACAGCAATGGCAGCCCCTAACATTTTTATGTTTCACTTTAAGCTTTTTAAGTTTTCACTTCTCTTTGTTGACTGCAGTGTAGCAGTGTTTCTGAGAAAAACATGGGGCAATGTTTTTGCAGAGTTTTAGGTGCTGAAATGGGCTACTGTACTGCCTGTGTAATTGACTGATTCTGATTGATTTCACCTGACAGCTCTGCTAGTTCTCCTTGGTTAACTTTCTACTACTTCTTTTCCTTCCTTTTCCCTTTCTGTTTCCACAGGGGGCAGCGCCGCGCAAACAAGTGCAAACACGCGCACATGAGGGCACACGTGCGCACACAGGCTTACACAGGCTTACATGGGCTTAGGTGGGTGCACATTCGTGTATACTAGCTTAGACGGACTAACACAGGCTTACATGGACACACACCCGCGCACACAGGCTAAGACGGGTTTACACACGTGCACACGCACGCACACAGTGTCAGCAGCTTTGCAAGAAACTTTAGTGATAGCCACGGAGTACACCTTCAGTTTCTTGATTTCAGTTTAGACAGCTGTAGACACACCTCTTTTAGTCCTGAGTAACTCACAGCAAACACATGCCACTCTGCTCCAATAAGCTTACAGTCTTTTTGATATGTACCCCTTCAAGATGTTACCCATCTCCTACTCTGTTACTCCCCTTTTCCTACTCTTACACTCTAGGGACATGGTTCACATAGCAGGAAATATTGGGATTCACTATCCTTATCCTCATTAGCATAGGATTGCCTACTAATGCTTGGTTACATCTCTCAGATGAATATTTTGAATAAAATCCCTATTTGTGGCTTTTATTTTTTGTTTTTCTGGTTTTTAGAGCACAGCACATTTGCGCGGCGCTGCGCTACGCTTAAACATCGGAGATCAAAGTAAAAAAAAAATTATTATTTTTTTATTTTGCAACGGAAAAAAATGCCAATGGCTATATATTTGGCCATTGGCATGCTTCCTCAACTGGATGCATCCTTTATTTGGAGCTGTCATGGCTCCGTTTTGCTATTTGCAGAACGGTATTCAGTTGCCAACTGAGTACATTTCTGCAAATAACACTACTCTTACTCGGACAGGTTAGTGTTTCCTGGATCGCAGATTTACCTCATTTGCATAGCTTTCAGCTGCAAATGAGGTAATTTGCATAAACTAACCCTGTCCGTGTAAGAGTCATTTTAGGAGCACTCTTGCAAGCCCCTGCCAGCTGTTCCTGGATCGCTCGGCAGACATGTTGGCTGTATGGAGTCTTACTCTAGTCTTAGACTCTGTGCAAGCCTTCGTGAATCCGGCCCAATGTGTTATCACTGGTCTGTCTATGTGGTGTGAACCTGGATTGTTCTGGAGAAATGATCTTCTCTATTAGGTTTTTTAATCTGTTTGCGAGTATTGAAGTTAGGTTCTTTGTATCTATATTTAAAAGGGAGATGGGTCTATAACTATCTGTGTTGTTGTGATCTGCATGTTCTTTTAATATGAAAATAGTTTTGGAGGCGTTAAAGTGAATAGCATTTATGTTATTTATTATATAGTTCAGCATATGATATAGTATTTTAGCAATAAGGGAAGTGAAAGATTTGTAAAACTCTGAAGTAAGTCCATCCAGTCCGGGGGCCTTGTGTTATTTCAAATGTTTAATTGTTGTGATTATCTCATTAATAGAAATATGTTCCATAAATCTTTTTCTTGTTCTAAGTTTAGTTTAGGAAATTTTAATTTTTGAAGAAAAAGAGTCCTTTCTTCCCTAGAGGCTTTTAATGTCTGTTCTCCATATATTTGAGAATATATTTGCTCGATTACTTTGATAATTTCTTCATTTCTTATATAGTTTTTGCCCCTGTAATTTATTTCTACTATATTTGAGGCAGTCTTATGTTGTGAAATAATTCTGGTCAAAGCTCTGGATGGAATTTGTGTTTCTTCTGCATAATTGGCTAACATTCTTGCCTCATAAAAAGATAGATTTCTGTTCTGTAACATATACAGGTCTCTTTGTGTTTTTAGGAGATCAACTTCCATTTGATTAATAGGGTTATTTAGTAATTCTCTTTCAAGTTGTTCTATCTTCTCTTTCAAGGTGTGTTCCTCTTTTAGTTTTATTTTTTTATAATATGCTGCTTTTTTGATGAGTAGTCCTCGGATTTGTGCTTTGGCCGCCGCCCATTCTATGTCCATTGGGGCTTGTGAGGTGGGGACATTTACAAGGGATGTTTTTAATATCTCCTCAATTTCTTTTATTATATCTGTTTTGGTAAGCAGATTAGGATTTAATGACCAGTTGTGACCTCTATCTGCTAGGTACTGTCTTTTGTCCCAGTTGATATTCAATGTAACTTTGGAATGGTCAGAGAAAAATCTGGTGTGTATGACTATTGAGGGATCTATGTTAATAAGTATGTCTGAGATTAAAAACGTAGTCTATTCTCGACCACATCTTGTGGCATTAGGAATAGAATGTGAACTTCCCGGTTGTATTGTCATTATTCCCATACTTGAAGGCCACAGAAGTACTTCACAAAGAGGATACCTGGCCTCAAACAAATGCCCTACACTGACCGCCTCAAAAAACTCCAGCTTTACCTCATAGCATATCGCCTGCTCTGAGGTGATCTCTGCCTAACATATAAAGCTATGTCAAATCCAGAACTGTTGGACATGCTACACCTAAAGAAATCCCAATCCTTCCGAGCTACACGCTCTAGTGACCTAAACCTTGTCACCACAATAAACAGGACATGCTGGAGGAGTAGAATCCTGTCCCAGAGACTTCCTATACTCTGAAACAAGCTACCCATCTATGTCAAGCAAAGTTCTTCATTAGCACTTTTCAAGAAAAATCTTGATGAGTGGATGGGAAATAGGAAATACACCCCTGGGATCACTTCTGTGTCTCTGCTCGACAGTGGCACAGGAAAATAACTTTCTTGGGTGGAGTAAGCCATGGAACCTTGCTGGCTAGGCTTATGCAGGCCCTTGAACCGATAGCCTAGTACCTACCTATGAAGGGGTCATACGTTTAAAATCTTGTTTAAATTCATTTAGAGCTATTGTAGCTTGTTTATTATGAGATTTGGTCGGGTTAGATTTGTCCTTTTCTGGGTTTTGATGTTCCATTCACCTCCAATTATTATATATTGATCTTTAATTTGATTTAAGATTGGGTAAAGTGACATAATAAAGTGATGTTGGTTGTTACAGGGTGCATATATATTAAGCACCATTATGGGATTTGGTAATACTGGGTTGGTGAAAGTTACATAATACTACCTTCCCTCTTTATCACTCTTAGTTTCAAGTATTTTATCTTGAAATTGATTTTTGATTATTATGGCTACAACAGCACTGTTAGTCTTACCCTCTGATGCTATAATTTGTCTTTTTTTTACCAATATCTGACCATTGCTCTGTAGTTAAATGCATTTCTTGTATCAATATAAGATTGGCTTTGGATTTCAAGGTAAGGTGCAGAAACAATTTCATTTTTTCTTTATTTTGGAGTCCTTTAACGTTCCATGTCTTAATTTCCCACATCTATGTGTTAAAATGTTTGTTTTGCCTGATGTATGTGTTAACTTGTATTTATGAATTTTGTGTATGTTGCTGTAGAGTATTTTTGGAAAGCATCAAACTATTCCTGTCCCCTCCCTGTGCCTAACCAACATATACCTCGGCCAGGAATAACTGGGAAAATATAATGAGAATTTGTTGTATACTATAAATTTCCCTCTGTTTTTAAGATGTGTATTCTCTTTGTGTGTAGGTATAAAACATGGTATACCCCTTACGTTACTATAAACAATACGGACAAAGTTTACCAAACTAGTTCCCTAAAAAAGCACTGTTGCATCACATCCCTAGTTTCTTGCTTTAACCTATATACAATTATAGTAATGTGTAAAGACAGCTTATAATTTTTTCGTTTATGACTTAATCCTTCTGATAAAACATTTTGTAAACAGCATGTTAGTATTCAAATCCTCGGTTAGATAAAACAAGATACACAACAATATACCATGCCTTTTAAACCAGGGTTGTCCTGGTCACATATTTCTTCTTCCTATATTTCTCTTTTCCTCCTTCTATCTGTTATACTAAAGAACTTCCCTATTTTAGTTGTTATACATATTACTGTAACAGCCTGATATGGACACTAATTATGTTATTGGCACCTATAGACAGAAGTAAGAATGTGAGGGAAAGAGAGAAGAAAAAATGGTGTTTTCAAGTTTATATATTTTGTTATAGTCTACATATTCAGGTTATAAGTATGCTTTCTGCAGTTAAACAAGAATAATTAGTATGATCAGGTGTTCTCTCTTTTCTAAAGTGTTTTTATTGTCAGTCTCTCAGGTATCTTAAAATGTTGTGTAAGTGGTATAAGAACTTATTTTGTAGGTATTAAAAGAAAGCTTGGTACAGGATTTGGATATTTTTAATATAGCTCAAGAAAATTCCATCTTTTAGGCAGATAATTTCCCCTAATCTCATTGTGCATTTATCACTTTAGATATTATATCAATTTAATGTGCCTGTGTGTAATCAGTATTGCCACTGATGTGTACTTAGGGAGTGTGGAACCATCACCGAGAAACTTGTCTTTGATTCAGTTCATGCTGGACTTGAACAAAAAATAATATCCAACTTTTTCATAGACTCAGTAATTTTTGACAAATGTCATAGGGAGTTCAAAGCTTCTTATAAAAGAGGGCGCAAGTTTCTTTGTATCATTTCACAATTTAAATGTCTCTTCCATATATTACAGAAATGTCTTATCCCTTACATTTTCAATCCATTATTATATCCTTCTGTACTGAAGAAAATTGATTTTCATTTTATTGTTTATTAAACTCCTACTTTCTAAATACCTTTATCTTTCTTTCATCTCCTCCTTCTAAATGTCCCATTAGCCTGTCTCAACTAATACTGACTACCGCTCCTCTCTCCATTTATGATTCTGAGCAGGGCCTTAACTTACCTTCCTTCTATTATATTTTTTCTTCTTTTCCCTCCCCATTCTTTTTTGAATTTTCTATTTTTTTTACCTTAAAGGTAGAACTTACTGTGTGCTTAATCTTGTTTGCTTTGTCTATCTTTCTCATATTGCTCTTGTTTGTTTTTGGGTGGTACAACAATAAAGGGTACTAAAGTCTAGGTATTTCATACTGCAGGAATTGACTTGGATGAGGTCCCTTTATTGCTCTTCTAGCCATCATTAGTTCATGTAAGAGTCACAGGATAAGTACTCAGCATTGCATCTTCTATGACAGACTGCTGGTCAATCACATCAAAGTAGAAAAACCTAAAAAAAAATCACCTATTACATATGCTACAACAAAGCATATAAAAATAAGTGCAGTGAACCAAGCTCCACTTTACTCCCACGTGTAGCACCCCCAAAAATATTTTTACCAACTACATGGCTGCACAACATTGAGGAAGGAAGAAACTCCCTAAAGATGGGCACAGTGGTCTTGGGTAATCAATTGTTTCACTCTAACATAATGTAGCTAGTGGCTTCTAAGACCTTAATTCTTAGGAATACAAAGTTAGCCTTCAGCATTTATCTGCCTGCATCATGCAGACTGTGTTGCTCTTAGCTGTAAGATTTTAGTAATACCATTACGTATGTGTCATCTGCACAGTACTGTCTGCTGCACAGTTAGTTGATTTGTTACTTTGACCTGACCTCATTTGAGGAATACATGATGGCATCATACTACGTGCAAAAGAATTATGACTGAGTCATCATCAGTCATAACCAATTTGCTAATGTATTTGAAAAAATAAAATTAAAGGAATTCTTTGAAGTACATGAAGTTTTAGCTTCTCCAATGTACTACACCTTACTGAGATAAAAAGGGGAAGGAGCAGAAAATGCTGTAGAGCTTTGAAATCTGTACTATAATTACAGCTGCCAAATAGACAGCAGATGGAAACAAATTGATATCTGATCAACAAACTGCTTTAAAGACTGTTAAATACTTTGCTCTTTTAATTATTTTTCATATGGCAACATGAAAGGCCTTATGGTGTAGCTGTATTGTGGTGACTGCTGTGTGTTTGTATTAGTTGTAATAGATGTCAGAGGTGCACAACAAAGTTTGTTTTGCAGAGGAAGGTGAGTGAACTCTTAAACCACGTACTGGTTTGGATGTGAGAATCAGGCTGGTAATGACTGATTGACTGTCTGTAAAGGACACACCGCATTACAAACATTTGAAGTTGTCCACTAACCAGCATTTGAGAATTTTTCACCAGAACATCTATGCATATTTGTTTTCCAAGTACATCTGGACTGTAGCTGTGACAATCTGTACCGCAAGATTTGTATGTGCCCATATGCTTTTCATGTACCAGTCTGTATGTCATGGTATGGATAGAATGTTCCATTCCTGACACAGGTGTGTTATCTTTATGCTTTGACACATTCCAGTGGTGGGATGTCCAGCTCAACAGAACAGCTCAAGCTTGATGTCAGCAGGTCACCTGTAGCTGATGATGTCAACATGCGTATGGCACAGTTGATGACACAGTAGTACTGTTATGGATGCTAACATCAGAGGACATGCACACAACACATATGAGTCAACAATGGAGGGAGCTCCCCATCCATGGGAAGTAGGGTTCCTGCCTAACCTAATTCAAGTGCAACTTGGACAATTGGATGGGAAACTGGAAAGGCATCCCTGGTTCGGCACCTATGTCTCTAATGCAAACAGGTAACCTGTAAATGGTTCATCTCCCAGGCCCATGCTTACACTTATCAAGGGTATCAGAACTTGTCAGAGATTTGGGATGCATGGCTAGGCTTAAAAAGGCCCTTGTGGTCGTTAGCCTAGTAAACATCTATGAGACAGAACCTGTGGAATCAACTGTGTTATCACCTGTGTTTAACACTAGACATTTTGTCAGGGTGATTCCCCATCCAGGCTACACAGAAGTCAACAGAGATAGCATTCACCCACACTACTACCTCTGATGCCTATGCACCTACCACAGTTGTGTTGGTGGTAATCTCTAGAATCACATCTTTCACTGACCTGGGTACTACACTTTGCTTTCTTGAGTGGGTGTGCAGATCAGTGATGCAGGCAGGGAGGGCTACTTCACACACTGTAGTGATAATGTTAAGCATGCTGTTTACCTGCATGAAGAAATGTGACAGCTGCATGGACTGATGGATGAACCGGCCAACATTCACAGTTTAGAAGCTCCACCCCAATACTTTAGGATGTATTTCCTGACTCCCACTAACCTACTTCTCACAAGAGTGGCTACAACATCAACTTCCCATAAACCTTAACCATGTGCTAGCATTGTTATTACCTGTGACTGTGTCTTGGTGTTCCTGTGTAAATGAATGTGACTGTATCCTGCCCCACCATTTATCCTGTGTGAGTAAGGTAATGTCTGATGCACAGCATAGCTAGTCAGGTCACTGTAGTGATCGCCTAGATTTGTTAATGCTGGTATTAGTTTTATTTTGTGTTGTCCTTGTCAAAGCCTGGATCTGTTAATGCAGGCATCATTTTTATTCTGTGTTTGGCAAGGACTGTTAGGGTAATGAACTCTAGCATAATGTTTTGGTATGGGAAACCACTGATATTTGGTTTTGGACTCTACACTTTTGATATGTACATTAACATTGTTACATTGTAATGTTCCCTTTCTTTCATTTTCCTTTATAGTTCCTGGAAGATTTTCACAAGCTTTTGTTACTTTGTTAATATTTCTTATTACATCTTGTCTAGAGGTTGTTTTCTAGAGCTAACAACCTTATTTTATTGAGCTTATAGCATGTTATCGTGTTGTTCAAAGTGTTGAATAAACACACATATTAAAAAAAACAAATACAATGTCCCCTGCCATATCCTGACATGTCCCAATAACAAAAAGGGTTAATGCTATACAAACCTTCATGTCCACTGGGATACACAGTCCATGCATTGCCCTTGATTCCATGCATGACCATCACATGTTTTCTAAATCCTCTATGGCGTATCTGTCCACACTGCAGAATTCAACAATGATCGGATGATGGATGTGATGGTATATTAGTTGCTGGTGTTCCCATGTGTGCCATGGAAAGTGAAAACACAGAGTATTATGGGTACAGCTCTGACAGCAGCCAATAACATTTACTGCTCAGCTTAGACTGCTGCTATTCCTAACACAGTAGTAAGAATGAAGGTCCTTATCACCAAGAAATACAGGTGTTCGGAGTAGAAGAACTCTGTGACTCCTAGTGCTGGATTTGTACATCTCTTAATTGTGGTTGCCATGTTTGAATTCATCATTTGAAATCCTGGTGAGCCTTATTAATGTAATGGCATTCATCTGCATTCTATAATGCAGCCATTTGCATTCCACAAGTATTATGCTGTGTCTTGTAGCACAGTTGCGCTCCCTGTGTTTCTGAATTGACCCTATTTGTACATCACCACTCATCATGCTATCTTGAATATTATATGCATGTTTCTGGACAACCCCACATTTACTTAATTCTTTCTTGAAGCAATGAAATGGTTCATCCGATTTTTCTGTATTAAAATGATCAATTTGGGATATGTAGGCATTATTGCAGTAAAAAAAAGCTTATGAACATTCCAGTGGTATGATTCACAAAAAGATGATGACATAAGAATTAGAAAATAACATAAATGTTAGCAGAATTGTATATTTCTTAGAAGTTTCAAATAACTGCTAACAGGTTCATAGGAATCAAAGCCAGATGTACATTTGCAATAACCTAATTTAATAAATTTAGCAGAATTTTATAGTTCCCAGAATTTAACAGTTGATAGGGTCATAGGAGAAAAACCCAGATGGACATTTGATAAGATCTTAATATATTTTCTTTTCATACCATTTGCATTATGGCAGCATTTTAATAGACTTGTAAGAGCATACCTTATATTTTTAATTTATTAGATGTTTTTTCAGGTGCGTAAAAAACTGTTTGGTAATTGAAGGCATTCTTATTCAGTACTTCATTTTTCTTCCAGGGTTGGTTTACCTGTATTCTGTTTTCTGAAAATTTCTGCATATTAAAGTCATTTTGAAGTGGTTTTCTTACTGATCTACACAGAGTAATTTATTTGCATAAGTCACATTTCTACTTAACTAACTCAGGCAAAGTCTGGCAGCTTAAAATATCTATAACTCTCTAAAAGCCATTTTAACAAAATAGATTTCCATCTGTGCATATGACGTTCAGTGTGAATATCAGAAGGGCTTTACAGGTTGTAAAATGGGAATTTTTTTGTATCTGAAAATAAAGTTCAGTAATCTCTACTCCGATATTATAAGGACCAAATTAAATAATTATACATTTCAAAAAGATGCAAAACTTACTTTCAATTTGCTTAATTCTTGTGTTCAGTCAAGTACAGAAATAATTCATTCCATAATTATTAAGTGATGGTTCCACGCAGAAAAATAAAAAAAACAACTAGTAACAAATGGTGTAGGCAGAAGGGAATGAAAATGAATTCTTAATATGAATTTCCAGCAGTTTGTTTTGCAAGCCATTAGTAAAAATGTAAGCCGGTTTCAATTAGATTTTTTGGCAAGAACTGAAAGTAGAAGCTCTGTTGTACTGCCAGGCCATCAGTGGGTCTAGCAAAGATTGTCTATCAGGCGCCATTTCGATCTACTGCCACACAACTTCACATGGAACAAGCAATTCAATCAAAAATACTGATGTCAGGGCGCTCTCATGTCTGGATAAAGAGGTGGTGATTTTCTCATCTCTCTCTATAAGCAAGCTTTTATCGTTTTTTTAATGTAAATGGTAGTGATTTTATAGAGGTTATTCTGTGTGTAGTGATTTGTTTATGTGCTTAGCAGCCTTTTCAAGCAGCGTGTGCTTGTAATTTTAGATGTGGTGATGCTGGTATTAGTGACAGCACTACTGACTGTACTTTTGTATTGTAACATGCCATAACATTACATCCTTTAACTAGTACTTACAAGTTAAAAAAAAAAACTGCGACCCCAATACATTACTCTGTCACACAAGTAAATAATTAAACAGATGAAAAGAAAAAAATTCAAATCAGAGTATGTGAATGCGGCATTTGAATTCTAACATTATTTTATGTGGTGTGGTAAAGGAAAGTGCTTATGTTCCAGTTAGCCTTTTATCCAGCCTGCTCAGACACAAGGGGAAAATTTGACAGCAGCAGCAGCTGTATGATTAGTTGGCTAGAGACAGGCTAGATGAAAATTACTTATATTAAAAAAGAAATACATTTATCTCTTTTTAAATGTATTTGTATGTGTGCACAAATATGTGCATATAAACAGAGATATACACACTGTACTGTTTGTGGTGCGTGTGTGCGTGTGTGTGTGTGTGTGTGTGTGTGTGTGTGCATGCGCACTAGCATGCATATGTCTATAAATTGCATTGATATTTGAATGTCAAACAGATGTTCATAATAAAGAAAGAAAATAAATGAGACAAATTGAATTAATTAGGGTGGATTTTTTGTTGAAATTCTCCTCTTCAAGGTTCCCAGCTGATGATTGTTATAATTATTTATTGTTTGGCAGTGACTTACATAAAACACATAGGATAATATACATGACTATGTGGGCAGTGAGAATGTTACACCATGTTTTTTCCGTGCTCAGTGCTAAACAAAAACAGGATAGAAAACTTAGTGCTTTATTACTACATGAATCAATAAACATTTGATACATATGTACAGTCCTCCATTTTATGGAAATCACACCAGTGTGCCAGTGTTAAGTTTCTCTTGGCTCCTTTCGTCACAGGGTGAGTTGTGAAATTGCTACTGATTGAGATGAAGTTTCATAACTGTGCTCAGTGAATACTTGGCACCACTTGATTCATTGCACACACTGCAGAAAAAGGGAACTACAAACAGTTAATTATTTTCACCCTGAGGTTGAATTCATCATTTGAAATCATGGTCAGCCTTATTAACATGATGACATGAGATTATTATATTAAGGAGGGGAAAAAGGGGATTGAGTCCCCATCATGTGGATATGGGTCGCTTTATGCCCACCAAGATACATTTTTTTGTGTTTTAGTGAATGGTGCTTTCACTGTGAAAATTGGCAGTAATTTGGAATTAGATAGAACACTTATGGCTAAGTCGTCTTCAGAAACATTTGGCGAAATGTCATGTTTCGTGAGAATGCGTGTGTCATAGATTTTCCAGTAAAACTGCTGCTGAGTACAATTAAATTTGGTCAGAATGGTTCATCATAGGTTCTATTCCTTTCTAGGGCTATGGGCCAAGTGTCCCCACAAAAATAACTATGAATCATTTTACATAAGTTGTAGAAAATAAAATATGTCATTGTCCATAATTTAACTTGGCTTTTCACTTTGATCCAAAGAGTACTAACACATTAGTTATGATAATATAAAGACTGCTAGCAAGTTAGAACTGAGCAAATTAAGTTTGTAATTAGGAATGTGCACTTCCTTACAAACTCCCAGAAAATGCCAGCAATTAAAATGATATGTTTTAAATGTGGCAAGAAGAGGCACATTGCTAATGATTGTTTAAATTTAATGTTGCTTAGTTTACTAGGTCTTGCTGGTGACAGAGGAAGGTTTCCAGGTTAGTTGTTTTTTTACTGAACTTTAAATACTCAGTAGCAAGACTACCCAAACATTATCCTAAGCAAACTGAACTCCAAGCAATTATAGACAACTTGCCCCAGAGTCATTCTTTCTGGTATCATGGACCAGAACTTCCTCACAACTTCTCTAGCCAGCCTGATTGAGATGGACATCTTGGGACAATGTAAGAATCATCAGATGCTGTTTGATGATCAGCTATTAACTCAGGCAGCATAACAAAGTGTGTGAGAGATGTACATATACAATATCCTTGGAGGCGAACATCTCATGCATAGTAAACTCAGACACTAAAATTGTTAGCAGTTCACCACACATACAAAAGGATAGTTGGGCACTAGGAACCACACCAGTGAGTAACCAACACTGAATTTATTGTCCACATAAAACAACAAAACCAAGCAGATTAAACGTTTAATCTGTCTGGTGTTGCTGTTTTATGTGGACAATAAATTCAGTGTTTGTTACAAACTGGTGTGGTTCCCAAGGCCCGACTATCCATTTCTATTTGGTTGGTGCTTCACTCTCCCGGGCACTGAATTCTGATATTTTTGAGACTTGCTAGTTTACCACACATCACACTTCCTCAAGGCCATCACGATACACATAATTCATCATATGGTGAGGTTCTAAAGATTAACTTGCCTAAACCTCAAATATTTCCAAAACACAATGCAGGCGCAAAGCATATTAAACAAGTTAAGACTACCTCCTCATATAACACAAGAAGTCCAAAAGTCATGGATGGTAAGCCAGTAAGGCAGGCATCAATCCAACCAAACATTCTTGTCATAAGTGACTCCATTGTCAGACATGTATAAGTGCCTTTTACAAGCCTGAGTATGGCAAGAGTGACAATTGGTTGCTTGTCTGGTACCAGGATTCATCATATCATGCATGTACTGTGTCTTTAAACAACAAATAGCAATATGACTCTGTCGTAGTTCATGCCAGTGTCAATGATTTGAGGTGTACCTCCCTGGACTAGGACATGATGGAGCTCTCTCAGACTATATGTCCAAGGCAGGTATAAGCCTAGCACTGAGCAGTATTCTATCTTTTCCAAGGATGATGCAGCAATATGAGCAAAAAATAATTGAATTGAATAATTGTCTTAGTTTTTGGTGTCATTCGAAGGGGGTCCCATATTTGTCAGCCTGGGTGAATAGATCAACAGACCATGCTGTTTCACTAGGGGTGGCTTTCATCTGTCTCCTCTTGGGTTTTGATTATCGGAAAATACACTGTCCACCCCCATAATGCCTTTGTTAAGCAATGCCAGCCTGATAAACCTACTAATGTAATGAAACAAGTAAAGGAAAATGTGAAGGTGTTACTGATCAGTGCTAGCATTCTAGAAATTTCACTCCCTACAGGGCCTTCTCACCCTGCAGGACACTGATGTCTATGGGGTGACTGTCACATGGATTAAAACAATGGAGAGCACTTCGGATGTGCAGGGCTATAATGCCATCCACATGTTTAACCAGCTACTGTGCAGGAGAGAAAAAAAGGTTGAGGTGACTGAGCCTTCATCCACAGAAAACTCACACCAAATCTGGTAAAACAGCATGATGCACCAGAGCTTTATGTCCAAGTAACCATAAAAAGGTTCCGCACCATATATTAACTAGCTATAGAACTCCTTCTATGACACAAAAAAGCCACAACACGTATCTACAGGAACTAGAATCACTCAGTATCAAACCAATACCATTTTCCTATGTGATCTAAACTAGCCAATTATAGACTGGGAAACCTACATCACCACTAGTGCACAAGCAATAAAATATACAAGATCAACTCAGGTAACCCTCCCAAATGATTTATTAAACAAATAAAAAGCAAGATTTCATACCAAAAAGTACTTCTTCAGGTAATAATACATAATAAGTTACACTTAAAAACCATTGAATATACAGTCACCCGTCAGCAAAGTACCAATAAAACTTATCTAATATGTCTACTTTTTAAAACAGTTTTAATTGATACTGCTTCATTTAACTTGAATATGTACCTGCCTTAAAATAAAGTTAGGATGCATACATATGTGATGTAAATAAGTGTTCTTTTTAACTATTTTTTAAAAAGAGGTGTCCAATGAGCCCTTCCTTGACTTATTTATGCTGACATCTAAAAATTCAATATGTCTCAAATATTGTAACCTTAAAGCCTAAAAATTAAATTGTATTTTGTCAGATAATCTACAAAAGTATATAAATCCTGTACTTTCCCTTTCCATAGCATAAAGATTTTTGTCAACAAATCTTTTATAAAATAAAATATTCTGAGAATATTTTACAGCATTTAGACCAAATTAATCTTCCCATAAATATATTAATAAGTTATATATTAATATAGGTTTGCTGCTGTGGTTCCCATTGCTATACTTGCTTTTGTAAAAAATAATCCCCTTTGAAAGTGAATACACTATTAGAAAGTACTGTCTAGCAGTCTACAGATATTCCTTATATATAATTCATATTTGCTGGCTTTAACAGTTACAATCTTTTTATTGCATCTATACCATAAGAATTGGGAATAGCTATGAAAAGGGAATTAATATCTAAAGATATTTATATATCAATATTTATATATCAGTTATGATGCTGCTTTAAAAAATCACTACTGTCTTTAATTAAACTAGACATTAATTGCATCATATTTTTTAAAAATTTCTTTCAAGTAAATAGAAGGGGTTTCTGTAAGTCAGTCTTGTCAAGATATAATTGTTCTCATAGGTGGATTCAAAAAAATCCTTCTGTATTTAAGCAAATCATAATACATAGGACTATTGGGATGTGCCAGATAAAAATAATTCAAAAATATCTATGGAAAACAAACTATTCATATATACATCATATACATCCTTGTTAATTCTGTGTATAATTAATTCAACATCCCTTCTTGATATTTGCACATATGTATCTACATCATCCAATAACCCTTTAATGGCACTGATATAAAAATTAGAATCCATAGCTATGACAGTGCCACCCTTAATGGCAGTTTTAATTGCATTATTATCATTATTAATTCAATTTCAAAGGGCATTATGTTCATCCAAAGTTAAATTAAAACTAAACAATCTATCATTTGCAGTAAATAAATCATAAATATCTTCATTACAGCCTTTTCAAATAAGTTAACAATTAGGTTAGAAACTGCAACATTACTTTTTTTGAGGTATCCATATAAGAAAACAAACTGCTAAGGTTAATTGCCTTGAAAAAAAAGACAAAACCTGGGATTCAATAAACTCTGTGCAGGAATAGTACTATTTTTGCATGGAGTGGTTCGTGTCCGTATAGCACAGCAGCAGGTCTTGCATATTCATGAAGGCACCCTGCTGTTCAACCTACATGGACATGAACCATGAATGAATGCAGGGGGGTTGTTCAAGTAGTGCCCGGACATTGAACACAACCCTTGCACTCACAAAGTGCCATACAGCACTTTCTAACACTTTAATATTATGCCAATATTTCAGTATCTGCAGACAGTGAAGTTAAATAAATGATCATTCCAGTGTCCACAGACACTGGTATACACACAGCATCAGGAAAGCAATGCAGGGGGTGTGTGACAGGTTCTGTGACACACCCCCTGCATTGTAAAAGTGCTATATGACACCTCCACAACCTGCTGAAGCAGGAAATGTGTGCAAATGACAAATAATGAGGGATAAATCCCTGAAAAGGGGCACAACATAGATATTGCCCTCACAAACATAGAAAGTTGATTGAAAACAGGTCGTGCATTAGCATGAATTACCAAAGGATAGCCGTCTGAAAGCAAATGTATGCCAATATTCCCTGACAGCAGTCCATGTGGACAAAGGCACAAATAATGGGAGGAAAAACAATAAAATAGTGACACTTCTGAAAAATTGCCCTCACACACTTAGAAAGTTGATAGAAAACAGATATGTATTAGCCGGAGTCTCTGAAGGATAGAAGCCTAAAGCCAAATTACTCACTTATATAACATAATAATATAATAATAATATTATATATTTTTTCTAGGCTAAGGAATGTTTAAGCATAGCTAAGTGGGTGTGTGCATTATGGCCCACCGCTTACCATAGCTTAAACATCCCATAGGAGACAAATACAAATTTAGAGGTGAAACTTCCAAACCGCGATCGTGTAGTGGTTAGAGTCTTGGCATTTATATGCATGCATTCATGGTCTGAGAACCAAGACAGGCAACTTATTTTTCAATGGGAAGTAGTGTTAAAATTATTTTTGTAAACTTAAATTATGTAGCAACTGTTTTTTTGTCAACAATGGTTGTGTAGCTGGTGTACAATGTAAGTGTGAGTGCATATAACATGTGAAACCACCCATGTACACACAAGTGCCCCATAAAGTATAGTCACACCCCTTGCTAATGTAAGGAAAGCACATAGAGGGATGTCATGCAAAGTATATGATATACACTTAATAAATGAAATCAGTCCTCTGATATATTTAAAAATTAAAAGTGAGCATTGGTAAGCAATGCTCATCTATGCTTAGCAAGTGTAACCATAGCTAAGACGTAAATGTTAAGCAGCAGGTAGCTCAGCTAAGTGGATTTGCGTGCAGTTAAACACTGCTCAACAACTTCTCCTTTAAGCAGTGTTAAAACTGACTCAGCAGGTTTGTGCACTGCTTAGCCTTGGAGCTTAACCTTTTCAAAATGGTCCAATGACAGCAAAGGGTGGGAATATCATACTATTTAAATGGATCAGGCAGGAATACAGCCATAATCTGTTATAATCCATCTGTGCAGATACAATGGCTGGCATTGGAGAGGGAGTGTGCTTTTGGGTGTAACACTGGAGCATTTGGGAGTCCAGGGTCATAGGCTGGTCTCCTTGTTAAAAACCATGAGGAAAGACTGCTGCAGGGCTAGTACCAGTGCTCCCAATACAAAGCAGAGGCATGGGACCATCTCACACGTGACCTCACCTGTGCTACTGGCATCCCCCAGACTAGTAAACAGGTACGGCACCACTATGCTGATGTAAAGCATAGGAAGGGGGTGCTTTTGCACCAGTGGATCCAAGATGGATGGTCCCAAAATGCTCCAGTAGTGTGTAAGTATCACTATCGAGTAGGTTGTAGCAAATACTAGCCTGAGAATGTGATAGACAGATATGCATAATGTGTGTTTTTCTCCCCTACAGCTGCAGCAGAGAGGGCTAGTAATGTGGAAGCCCACAGTGACAGGCTGCTGAGGCTGCACCAACAGGCTGGTGAGTACAAATCTATTTTTCAGTATTTTGTTAAAATAGCTAAGAAGGAGTACATTACTTACTGCTAGTAGGTATACTGTTACTGTGTGAACTGAATAAATAAAAAAAGTATGACTGACGAATATTGAAGTACTATAAAGACCTTTAAAAAACTGTTGTGTTTATTCTGGTATGTTTCTGTAGACATATACAGAATGTATACAGGTTCTTCACAGCAAATATGGCTGTGACAGCATACATTAACTGAGGTGTATCTGTGAACAAGCTGTTAGGAGAAACCATAGATGGTGTAGCTGTCAAACGAGATATAAATGAAATGTGAAATATATACTGCACTAAGCTCTGAACCCTGAAGAGTAATATGTCAAGTTTCAAAGTTTGTTCCATCCAGCATTGCCTTGTGTTAACCTTTGCTTTCCAGGTTGTAGTAATCCAAATGAGTAATGTACAGTACAATAACTATCTGTCATGCATGCATCACAGAATTACAGGTTTAGACTGTCTAACCAAGAGACTATGAGGCAGAAACCATTGAAGTAAAAAGCATCAGCTCCCTAGTAGCTCAGTGAGATGAGAAATAGCTTAGTTGTTACTTCTGCATGCCTAGACATGGTTCAAATCCAGGGAGTGGTACTAAGATGTGTGTGTATTTACACACAAGGAATCAAAAATAAACGTAAAAACAGTCAAATAGTGCTAACAGATATTTTCCCCACAGGTAAGTAAATGTTGCCAGTAGCTGTATGAAGGGTATACTAATAAACTGTGTACAACTGTTCAGTTGTCCCACCACATTCCTGCAAATGACAGCAGGCTAGATACATACAATGTGCACCTTCCCAAATCATACCTCTCAACTGTACAGATATTCACTGAATGTCTAGATATTTGTTTCAGATTTGTGGTTCATCTTACATAAAGTAGTGGTGTCATGGCAAATCAGTGGCAAACTATTATAGACTGAAGTTAGAAAATAATGATACACATAAAAGTGTCAGATGTCATAGCCATCCGAAAAGCCATGCAAATGCAATACCTGTAATTTTACCAACTTTCTAAATTTGTAAGAGCAATATCTAAACATTGTCCATATTTATGGGTGTTTGTCCCACTCGTATATATGGCTTTGTCCAGATCTTACACTCTAAGAGGTTGAGAGGCATGTTTCCGATACATGTCTCTCAAGTGTCATGCTGTCATGGCTAGTGGTCACTGCTGCAAATAATCCTGGACACAGATAGGAAACCAGTTGATGTATGCCTGTAGCACATTCACATAACAAGAGTTCAGGGTACCACTCCTGTGCCAGGTATGTAACCCTGACATGTACGAGTCCCCTCTAGTCATGTACCCAGAGTTGTCACAGTTTGCCTCATACCATTCGAGGCTGACAGTTTAATAGGTATGTTTGTACAGAAGCTAAGGCCATAGGTAGATGTAAAGTGAGGGCAGACCCATAGAGTATTGAGCAGTACTGTTGTGGAAAATATAAGCATAAACAGTTGTTAATGGATTTTCTGCCCCCCCCCATCTGCATCAATAATTATTACTTGTATACTACGGGTATGTTGTGCTCCAACCCAATGCTGGGACTTGGATTATATTATTGTTAATATGTTTGATTGCTATCATGTTACCATATCTTGTTCAAATTCCATTGTTGGTGGCCTGTTGCAGTCAGTGTTAATGGCATACTGTTTTGATGTATACTGTTGTTCCATTTATGCATGTGCTCTGTTTGGTATGCAACTGTTTCAAATCTGTTTTATGGGGTTAATTGGAACACCCATGCATGCCGTTATAACTAATCTTGAAATGTGTTGTTCATGACTAACCAACATATTTTGTAAAACCTCAACACCATAGTGCTTTTGGGAAGGCACATCAAAGTGGATCTGCCTGTCCCAACTCATCTGGCCATGGCACTGGGCCCCAGCATGTCTGGGACCCAACCTGGCTCTCCCTCATCTGCTGGTCCTGCACCACCTTCGGGTGGAACTGCTGCAGAGGATGGGATCTGCCCCCCTGGGATTGGGCACGGACAGGAGGCCATCACGCACAGTCAGGTCTGGGGTTTGGTGAGCAGCACTCTTTGATCTGAGTTTGGAGAGCAGCTGTGCCAGATTGAGGGCTGCCTGGTGCACCTCGAGGGGCAGGCCACCCCTCCTGTCAAGCCCCCAGCACAGCCACCTTTGTGGCCATGAAGGTGCAGTGGTGACTGCCCATGGGTGGGGATCTCAGTCCCACTGTAACCGTATGGGGGCCCATGGGCTCCATATAGGGGCCCATGGGCTTTGGATTCACAACCACCCTCCCCGTCAAATTTCTTTACACCCCTCATGTGTCATATACCACCCCTGTCTGTTGTGTTGTCTGTCTTGCTTGTCCCCCTACCCAACCTACATTCCCAGACATACCTACAATCCTACCTCAGCATCCCACTCTCACCTTAAAAAAAAAAAAAAAAGGAAAAGGGCATCTGTCCCCAAAAGAAATATCACCCCAGACACAACTGTCCATTTTGCACATATGTCCACTGGACACATGTAATCTGGTCCAATTGGCTTGACAAGATATTTCTGTTGTCCTCACCCCTCTCTCTGGGGTTTGAGTGTCCAAATTCACCTCCAAATTCTGTACAAATGTGCAGCTATTGCTACAAAAATAATGGACAGCTATGGACCTTCCCTACACCCATCCTGGACATCTCTATCTATCTTTCATATTGTTTTTCCACCTGTGTGCCTCTTTTTCACCACTTTCCTATCACCCCTTTTTCTTTTCTTTAAAAAAATTAGCATAGGTGTAAGCGTAAGTGGTAGTAAGTGGGAATAAGTGAGTTTGCACGATGCTAAGTGAAGCCAACACAGATTAAGCATCTGTACGTTTAACTGTGTGTCGGCATTGCTTAGCATCATGCAAACCCATACAAACCCACTTACAACAACTTAAAACTGCTTTAATCACTCTGTTTACATCAGCCACTCTTTCGCCTAGCAACAAAATTTTCAGCCTTACCAAGTCTTGATCCCAGGGCCCTGTAGACTATAGTCAGAACAATGTACCACTACACCATTTGAGTTGTAAGGCTTGCTGATGCTTTTTCAAACATATTATACAGTAGAGTCATTCAACAGTAGGGAAAAGATTCTGTAGAATCAGTCAGCTTTTGTATATATACTTATACACATGTATATATATATATATATATATATATATATATATATATATATATATATATATATATATATATATATATATATATATATATATATATATGAAAAAAGATATACACACACATATATATATATATATATATATATATATATATATATATATATAAAGAAAAGAAAAATACATATATGCTCATAACATGTAGTGGAGTCATACTTCAAAACCATACATCTCAATCTCTTAGTGGAAGGAATATGGCCAAAGGCTGTCCAAATGGGGGGACAATGGACCAAAACAAGGGACATATTTTAAATATTGCTCTTATAAATGTAGAATGTTGCCAGAGTGACAGGGTTTGTTTCAGCACACATGTTCTGAAGGATGTGAGCTCTGAAACTGAAATCTGTGTCATCATTTACTGACAGAAATCCTCAGATTATCACAATGATTTATCAGGGAAATAAAAATAATGAATCTGTGGAACAGACCAGAAATATGAGCAATAAACCTGGACATTCTGAAACAATCCGCCCAGTCGAGAGGTAGGCTCAGAACCCCTTACTGCAAAAATTCTGGACCAAGACTGACAAAGTGGGGGGAGAAATGCATGAAAATAGGGACATATCTGAAATACTGTACTAGATAAGCTGACACAGTTGCTGCAGTAACACCCTCCTGCCTGTCCTAATATATAGTGACAGAAATGGCACAAGTCCAACACTCAATTACTTCTCACTAGTTAGTGACTTAAATCCTCACATCATCTCACTGATGTGTCAGAAATACACAACACTTATGGGGGCCAGGCAGCAGTACATCCTACACATATCTGGACATAACATCACATTAGGGAAACTACACTCAGCTACTAAGCATGTCACCAAGCACTGTCCAAACTACAGTCAGACTGACACAACACTAACCCAAATCTGCTATGGGGAATTACACATGTATTTGCAAATATATCAGGCACTACAGGGATGTAACAGCACTGAAAAACTGACACCAGAGTGAAAGTGCATACCCACAACCAATTTCACCACAGTCACAGTGACATACCGGTAAGCCAAATGAACAGTACAGTATAAGGACTGTGTGAACAAAACATCTCAACATGTTTTCCACTCACACACTACCCTTACATATACTGGCCCAATTCACAGTGTAGTATGACGCCTGACCATGGTATGGGACATGTCTCAGTTTGCTCCTACAAACATATACAGTCGCTAGACCACCAGAAAATGGAGCAGCATGCAAGGGCAGATAGAAAAGGAGCCATAACATGTACATCTACCCCCATTCCCTACACAGACCAAATAACATTGGCACACTACACTGCTACACAATCCTGACAGTCTGTCAACAATCACCAGACATACACAGACCTCTCAACTGTTCAGAGTCCCACAGAATGTCCAGGGTTTGTTCTCATATATAAGGCCTCTTACACATAACATGCCTGGCAGTCTAATACTTCACTGGGATGGTATCAGGAATGAAGACACTAAGTAATGATATATCCTACCTATCACCCTCTTACTGCATGACATCTGGACAAAGCCTGACATACTTGGGGACATAGGCCCCAAAACAGGGGTATATGTGAAATATTGCTGTTATAAACTGAGAACATTGCTGGTGTATCATGGTTTGTTGTGGCATATCTTTTCTGAAGGATATGAAGTCAGAAACACAAATGGATGATACCATTTACTAACTGCAACCCCCACAGTATGCTACTGATTTCCCAAAGCCAAAAAATGTCTGAGGAACACACCAAACATGAGAGTCCAAAATCTGGCCATTTTGTGGATAGCCCTACAGATGAGAGTTATGTTAACCACATAACACAGTAAGACTTAAAATAATGCAGAAAAGCCATGCCCACATAAACCCTGTTAAACTAGCATTAATTCAGCTATATAACAGCAATACCTACATTCTGGGATATTCTCTGCCAGTTTGTTGGGCTGTATCCACAGTTTGCATTGTAAGAGGTATTTCCAACTACCCTCTGTGATGCTGTTGTTCACACAACTCCATGAAGTCCTCCTCACACGCAAGGAAAAGGGACAATGCCCACATGAAGTACTCAATTATAGGAGTGTGTTGCCATGCCATTGGTTATAGGAATAACACCACAACTGTTCTGCATGCAGTTACTAAGTGGGGGGCACCAATTGGTGCACAGGCCATCAGCTGCTTATGAGCAATATCTACAAAAGGCAAGCTGCTGCCTATGCAAAACAAATGTATACCCTACATCTGGGATGGAGAGAGAGAGAGAGAGAGAGAGAGAGAGAGAGAGAGACAGACAGACAGACAAACAAAGAAACCAAACAACATATATTGTAATAAAACCAGCCATACATGAAAAAAAAAGGTATGTGAAACAAGTAAGCATGCAACGGAATGCAGTAGGGGGTATGTAATAATGGGAAATAGGAAGTTCAACAAATATAGGTTCAGAGGTTCATAGGTAGGTACTAGGCTATTGGCCCTAGGGCCAATACAAGCCTAGCCATAATGATTCCCTGGCCATTGTTTCCCACAAATATTTACATTCCTGGACCCCTGTCTTTCAGGGCTGCTGATGTGATTCCCGGGGTGAATTTCCTATCTCCCATCCAATCGTCAAGGTTCCTCTTGAAGAGGGCCATTGAGGCGCTCTGCTTGACAAGTATGGGCAGCCTATTCCAGAGTATGGGGAGTCTCTGAGTCAGAAACCCATCACTCCAGCATGTTCTATTCATCGTGATGACAAGGTTAAGATCCCTGGAGCATGTGGCTTATAGGGATTGGGATTTCCTTAAGTGTAGCATGTCAAGAACTCTGGGTTTGACATGACTTCTCAACAAGACTTGCTGTACTGATATATTGCTGGTCACAACCTATGGCCGTAGCAACTGGGTCTGTCTGCAGTGACATAGCTCACAGCTCAGGTCCCTGAGTCACCCCAGGAAAGGATGGCTCACATATGACTACTACTGGAGTATGTGTTGAATAATACTGACTGTAACACTGCTTGGCCAGCTACTGGGATGCTGTAGATATCCATATGTTAATTGTGAATACAACTATGATATACATGTTTTTCTCTGAAATGTGAGATACCTATACAGGGTATTTGCATTGTGAAATACTCTTGCTGATGTGTGTGTTGAATTGCATGTGATATACTGAGCTCATACCATTCAACTTTCCAGTGTTATGGAGACTGACCATATGTGTGCCTCATATTTGTAGTCATTTACTCATAGAGTTGTGTTACGCTTGGCAAATCATTGGCAACCTGTGAAGACTGGCATTACAACATCTCCTTCTCTTTCTTTTGGCTGTTCCCGTTAGGGTCGCCACAGCGGATCATCTGTCTCCATTTCCTCCTGTCCTCTGCATCTTGCTCTGTCACACTAACTACCTGCATGTCCTCTCTCACCACATCCATACACCTTATCTTAGGCCTTCCTCTTTTCCTCTTATCTGGCAGCTTCATCCTTACCATCCTTTTCCCAGTATACTCAGCATCCCTCCTTAGCACATGTCCAAATCAACATAATCCCGCTACTCTCTGGCATTGTCTCCAAACCGACCAACCTTGGCAGACCCTATAACATACATATCCATAATCCTGTCCATCCTCATCACACCCAGTGCAAATCTTAACATCTTTAACTCTGCCATGTCTAGCTCTGACTCCTGCCATTTTGTCAATGCCACTGTCTCAACCCATATAACATAGCTGGTCTCACAACCATCTTGTAGACCTTCCCTCTCACACTTAATGGTACTCGTCTGTCACAAATCACTCATGATATTCTTTTCCACCCTCCCCATCCTTCCTGTACTCTCTTTTTCACCTCTCCCCCACACTCATCATTACTCTGAACTGTTGATCCCAAGTATTTGAACTCATCCACCTTTGCAAACTCTAGTCCCTATATCCTCACCATTCCTCTATCCTCCCTCCCATTCACACATATATTCTGTCTTCTTCTCCTCTCTAGAGCATATATCCCCTTCTCCAGGGTCTCCTCAATCTGTTTCCTACTTTCACTACAGAACACAATGTCATCTGCAAACATCACAGTCAACGGGGACTCCTGTCTGATCTTGTCTGTCAATATGTCCATCACCACTGCAAATAAGAACGGGCTCAGAGCTGATCCCTGATGTAATACCAGCTCCACCGTAAATGCACCTGTCACTCCCACCACAGAATTCACCTCTGTCACACTATCCATATACATATCTTGTAGCACTCTTACAGATTCCTCCGCCACTCCTGACTTCCTCATACAATACCACAACTCCTCTCTAGGCACCCTGTCATATGCTTTCTCTAAGTCTACAAAGACACAATGCAACTCCTTCCGACCTTCTCCGTACTTCTCCAACACTCTTAGAGCAAACATCACATCTGTACTGCTCTTTCCTGGCATGAAACCATACTACTGAACACTGATCTTCACCTCCCTTCTTAACCTAGCTTCCACTACTCTTTCCCATAACTTGATGCTGTGGCTGATCATTGTTATCCCTCTGTAGTTACTACAGCTCTGCACATCAACCATATTCTTATAATCGGTACCCAAACACTTTTTCTCCACCCCTTATGCATCCTCTCACTTTCAAAGATTACATTAAACAATCTGGTTAAAAAAAACACTGCCATTTCTCCTAAATACCTCCATGCTTCCACAGGTATGTTATCTGGACCAACAGCCTCACCATTCTTAATCCTCTTCATAGCTATCCTTACTTCCTCCTTGCTAATGCATTGCACTTCCTGATTTACCATACCCACATCATCCAACCTTCTCTTCCTCTCATTCTCTTCATTCATCAACCCCTCAAAGTACTCTTTCCATCTGCTCAACACACTCTCCCCACTTGTGAGTATGTTTCCCTCATTATCCTTTATCACCTTTACCTGCTGCACATATTTCACAGTTCGGTCCTTCTGTCTAACCAATTGGTACAGGTCCTTTTCTCCCTCTGTAGTGTCCAACCTTTCATACAGCCCTTCATATGCCTCATTCTTAGCCTTCGCCACCTCTCTCTTTGCCATGCACCTCATCTCATTATACTCCTGTCTACTTTCTTCATCTTTTTGACAATCCCACTTTTTTCTTCACCAGGCTCTTTCTCTGTATACTCCCCTGTACTTCCTCATTCCACCACCTGGTCTCCTTATCCTCCTTCCTCTGTCCAGATGTCACACCAAGCACCTTTATAGTCATCTCCCTTACTAGCTGTGTAGTAGTTACCCAGATATTTGGTAACTCTTCACTGCCATCCACTGCCTGTCTTAACTCTTCCCTGAACTCATCCTCACAATCACCCTTTTTCAGTTTCCACCATTTGATCCTGGGTGCTGCCCTCACACTCCTCCCCTCTTCTTGATCATCAGTGTCATCCCACAGACCAACATTCCATGCTGCCTAACTACACCTTCACCTGTCACCACTTTACAGTCTCCAATCTCCTTCAAATAGGCCCTCCTGCATGGGAGATAATCCCCCTGTGTGCATCTTCCTCCACTCTTGTATGTCACCCTATGCTCCTCTGTCTTTTTAAAATATGTATTCACCACAGCCATGTCTATCCTTTTTGCAAACTCCACCACCATCTCACCTTCTGCATTCCTTTGTTTAACACCATACCTACCCATCACTTCCAGATCCCCTCTGTTCCCTTTACCAACATGCCCACTGAAATCTGCTTCAATCATCACTCTCTCACCCTTGGGTACAGTCATCACCACTTTATCCAACTCACTCCAAAAGTTTTCTGTCTCATCCATTGGACACGCAACTAGCGGAGCATATGCACTAAAAACAGTCATCATTACATCATCAATTTCCAGCTTCATTAACATCACTCTATCCGACACTCTTTTCACCTCCAAAAACACTCTTGACATACTGTTCTTTCAGGATAACCCCTACACGTTTTCCCCTCCCATCCACACCATGATAGAACTATTTGGGCCCAACTCTGATACACGTAGCCTTACACTGCTCCATCTGGTCTCTTGCACACACAATATATCAACCTTCCTTCTGTCCATCATATCAGCTAACTCTATCCCCATACCAGTCATATTGCCAGCATTAAAAGTTCTTACCCTCACTACCACACTCCTAGCCTTTCTCCTCTCTTCCTGCCATATGAGCATTGGACATCCTCCAGGGTATGTCTGTGAATGCAAAGGCTACTGTGCTATCAAATAACTTGTGTGTTACAGCAATATTAAGAAAGTGTCACTAATTTTGGCCCATCACCCTCCCCCATGTATGTGTGGCATCCTCAACATGTCCTTCTCTAACAGGTTGACAGTAATCACTGAGCAGCAAAAGTGTAAATACAGAGTGCCATACTGACATAGAACAGAAATGTATATCAGGTATTACCTGCTCATATCTATGTATGAGTAGGTGTACCTGGCTGCCTCATAACAACAGACATGGGATGCAAAATGTCAGGTAAATAAGCTGTATATATTGTATAGATTCATAGGTAGTACTAGGCTATCTGCCCGAAGGCATTTATAAGCCTAGCCAGAATGTGTTGGCTTTTGCCACCCCCTTAGATTAGCTCCCTGTGCCTCTGTCCAGCAGACCCATTGAAGTGATCCCTGGGGTAAACTTTCTGTTTCCCATCCACTTGTCAAGGTTTCTCTTGAAGAGGGTTAGCGAGGAGCTCTGCCTAATGTAGATTGGGATCTTGTTCCAGAGCATGGGAAGTCTTTGGGACAGGAATCTATCCCTCCAGCATGTCCTATTTATTGTTGTATTGAGGTTTAGATCCCTGGAGCGTGTGGCTCGAGGGGATATGGTTTTCTTTAGGTGGAGCATGTCCATCAATTCTGGGTTGTCAGACAGAGATCACCTTTGAGTAGGCAGTATGCAACTGAGTACAGCTGGAGTTTCTTCAGTCAAGCTGCATAGGGCACCTGCTTGAGGTCAGTGATCCTCTTGGTGAGGTGGTCTTTCCAGTTGTTGCAGGTGTCTTGTAAGGTACATCCCAAATGAGGCATTGTACTCTATGATGGGTCTGATGAGTGATATGTAGAGGGGCCCAATGATCTTTTTTGATCTGGATGCAAACCCTTTTGTGATTAGGTGGGCCACATAGAAGGATTTTCTAACCACTTTGGCAATGTGATTATCAAAGGAGAGGTTACTATCTACTTGGGTCCCCAGATCCCTTATTATGTCTTCCGTATTTAGGGGGCTACCACCTATGTGATAGTTTGTGGGTACTTTGTTTTTTATGAAGGCGATGACTATGCACTTTTTGGCATTTAGCTTGAGGCCATGGTTCTGACACCAGGTATCTGTCTCAGTGAGACACTTTTGAAGAATGCCTGTGTCAGCCAGAGAGTCAATTATAGCCCCTAGTTTGCAGTTGTCTGTGAACTTGGTCAGTCATAGTCCTCCTGTGCTTGCCTGTACCTCTGAGAAGTATATGCCAAACAGGAGGTGTCCTAGAACTGAGCCCTGGGGAATGCCACTTGTAACCAGTTTAGAGTCAGACCTAGCTCCCACAACTCTTACCATGTTGGTTCTGTCCATGAGGCAGTTGGCAACCCATCTCATGATGTAGGGGTTTATGTTTATTCTGGTGAGCTTGTCTATAATACCTGAGTGGGGAATGGTGGTGAAGGCCTTTGCGAGGTCTAGGTAGGCTGTGTGGACCACCTTGCCCTCGTATATAGCTTTGGTAACTGTCTAAAAGAAGTCCACCAGGTTTAGGAGGCATGATCTGCCCTTAACAAAGCCAAACTGGGTAGGGTCCAGTGTATGGTGGTTCCCAATGTCTCTGTTAATGAGATCCATGATAATGCGCTCCATAGCTTTGCAGACCAAGCTAGTCAGGTGTATAGGGTGATAGTTCCTGGAGTCTTTGTGGCTCCACCTTTGTGGAGTGGAATAACCATTGCTGTGCGCCACTCTGTGGGCACATAGCCTGTGGAGAGGCTGAGTTTAAACAGTGTGTTTAGGTGAGGGGTTAGTTCATTGTTGAGCTTGTGTAGGATGCAGCCTGGGACACTGTCCGGTCCCATTGATGCTGTGTTTTTGGCTTTGAAGAGGGCTGTTTTAAACTGAGTGTCTGTGATTTCAGGGGCACTACATTCTTCTGGTATAGTTATGGGCCCTTTTGGGGGTGAGAGGGGGGTGAAGTATGTACTGAACCTGTCTGCCAGGATGTTGGCTATATATATTAGTTTAGTGTATTTTGTGCCATTCTGTACTAAATACGAGCAGATCTGAGAATTGCCACTT
Source organism: Protopterus annectens (assembly GCF_019279795.1). NCBI lineage: Eukaryota > Metazoa > Chordata > Ceratodontiformes > Protopteridae > Protopterus > Protopterus annectens. The sequence continues at coordinate 852,253,310 of NC_056734.1, forward strand.
AGATTCTTGACATAGCTAAAGAATGCCTTGTGGTTATCTTTGGAGTCCATGACAATTTTTCTTTCAAAGCTTGCCTTGGATGATTTTATGAGAGAATGTAGTTTCTTGCTGATACTGATCAGGGATTTCTTCCCTTCATGGGATTTTACTCTTTTCTGTACTAGTTTCCTCCTTCTATTGTATAGCTTGTTTATGGCAGGGATCCACCAGACTGGTTTCCTTTTCTTGGAAGAGTGAGTCTTGGTTTTGTTTGGGATAGCATGATCCATACATTCTTGTAGGTGCCCATAGAGTGCATTAGTAAAGGATTTTGCAGCTTGGACAGTGTTATCCTTTAACATGGGTGCTTTGAAACTTCCCACCTCAGTCTTAAGTAACGTGAAGTTTGCTTTTGAAAAGTTTTTCATGGTGATTTCTTTGACTGGGGGTGGTGGCGGAATGTGGATATCCAGAGTGATTAGTTTATGGTCAGATCTAACCAATGAGGGGTCACCGTCCAGTGTGAAACACCGGTCGCCCATATTGGTCATTACCAGGTCCAATATGTTGTCACCTCTGGTGGGGGTGTTGACCAGTTGATCCAGGTCGTTTCAGTTTATACATTCTAGGAAATGTTGGGCAAAGGAGTTTGTACTTGACTAGTTCTCTCAGTTAATGTTTGGGTAATTGAAATCACCCAATATCAGGGTGTTTGGTAGGACCTTTATGTTTCCCAGTGTTTCCAGGAATGCGGAGTGGGGGTCCTGGGACATGGTGGGTGATCTGTAGCAAGCTATAATTTGAATAGCAGCTTTGGCCATTGTTAGTTGCACATGGATGATCTCTGAAGCTTCATGCTGTGCCACTAACCTGGAGGTGTGGGTATCCTTGATGAATATGGATACCCCCCACCTTTTGTATTTCGGTCCGGGATTTGTGGCTGAAATGTATGGTATGGGTTGTAGCCTGGTAGTGCTGTGGTGCTCTCTGCAGCCTTAAACCAGGTTTCTGTTACTGCACATATATCGATTTTTTCCATAATGAGGAGTGCCTCGAGTGCATGCATTTTGAGGTTTAGACTTCTGGCATTGAGTAGCATTACCCTCAGTTTTTTGTTACTTGCGCTATTTATGGTGGTGGGTTTATTTTTTGAGCCTTGCCTAAAAAAGGCACTATGGGAGTGGCAAGAGCCTTGGCCAGTATTTGAAAGCCTAAGGGTGACAGGTGCAAGCCATCTCTAGCGAAGCAGCATGGCTTGTTGAGCATGTCATCCCAGGCTGACAGACACTGAATCCCCTTTGAATGACACCAGAAGCTTAGCCAGTTGTTGAAATTGATAATTTTTTCTCTATATCGTGGTATAATTTTTGGTGATGGCAAGATGCTACTCAGGGTCAGGGTCATAACGGCCTGGGCTACGTGATCAGAGAGCTCCTCCATGTCTCTTTTCATGTAGTCTAGGGAGGTATGGCTCAGGTCATTCACACCAACATGGACAATGACAGAGTCATATTTGTACTTGTTCTGGAGTGACCTGTGTGCTTGTGTTATGTGGCGGATCCTGGCACTTGACAGGTAGCTAACAGTAACCTTCTCCTTGTTCAGCCTAGTGAATGGGACGTCAGTGTGCCTGACTATAGAGTCACCTATTACTAGTGTGTTGGGTATGTTATTTTGCCTTAAGGGCTGTGATTGCATGGCACACTGGTTTTGTGAAGTATGTGTTTCATGGTTTGTGTTGGGGGGTGGAGGTTGCTTGGATGCCTGGTTTGGAGGTCTCTGTTGCTTTTGGAGATTTTTATTTAGAGCCTCTGAGTATGTTTTCATTTATTTATGTGTGTTTTTTGCCGGTGCTGGTTTCATAGGTCTATGTGAGACTGGTGGTGTGATGCAAGTAATTCCCTTCTCCTCTTGACTGCCTGGTCCAGTCTTGGGTTGGGAGAATTTAGCCTCCAGTTTGGCTGTATAATTGCATCTCTCGCATGTATTAGTGTTTGGTGGAAGGAGGAGAGGGTTGACTGTGTACATGAGGCAATTGTGACATTGCCTCAGAATGCCCAGATTCACCAGTTGGACTGGAGAGTACACCTGAAATTGCCCTTTGGACATGCCTGGATAGGTGCAGTGAACTGTTTTACTGAGTGGCTGGAAAGGTCGAATAGAGAGCCTTGCCCTTCTCTGCAGTATAGGGGGGGTCTAGTGCTAAGGTTTATTAGTGCTAGCTGTGATATTTGAGTAAGTGCTGGGATGAGAAGTGAATGGTTTGAGTGCTTAAGTTGAAAGTTTGTCTAGTTCCAAGGGAAAAATTGAAGAGTAGACTTTGTGGAGCTGGGAATAGTTATAACCTAGCTAACCAGCACTGCCCGGTGCGCAAAACCGCACAAATGCAGGTTTTATAGCAGGGAAATGAAAGAGATAGAAATTAGCCCAAAATGGCCAATAAACTACTAATTTCTGGGCTGAAACCACTCCTCCAGGGACAGATAGGCTGCTCACAGCTCCCTCTCGCACAGAGAACAGAGAAACTTCCTTCTATCCAAGTAAGGTATGGGGAAACACAGAAACTTGTAACACAACCCTGATTTCAGCACTAACCTGAAAACTGGACTATATTAGCTTAGAAAGGTGGGATAACAAGTATATTTTTTTTGTTTTCTTTCAGAAAATAAAGCAGATACAATAATAAAAAAACACTTTAAATGCACAGAAATGCCTTTTACACTTGAGTGTGTAGCCTGCAACAGTTAAACAGTTGATTTAAACACAAAAATGACTTTGTTAAAGTGCAGGCAGTAAAATAAGTATAATACGTAGCTGAAACAAGTGTAATCTCAGTTTCTGTGCATCCAACAGAGTTAGATTTCTACAGCTACTGGTTATTGAGTTACCCTGACACAGACATGGCTACTAGAATAAGTATGATTATCAGGTTGAAACTGGAGAGGTGTCCATCTGTATTATGACCTTGTGTCCATGCCTACTGCAAACAGCCATATGACCCCCCACCATAGCTGTATGGACACAGCAATACCTTACTTGTAAAACCTGTCTCCACCAAAGTAGAGTAATACCTTTTGCTGGACAGCAGCAATGCACAAACCACATAATTGGTTGCTATATTGGCTGTACAGGTCAGAGTAGGAGCAGGAACCAACTTGGCAGTGAGTCAACTTTGTTGGAACGAGCATATAAGATCACTGGTGGATTACTGTATGGCTAATTATGAGTACAAATTGGGCAAATCCACCAAGGGAAATCACAAGGCTGTCTTCACATATGTCTACAATCTCAGAGGCAACAACTCAACCCAACCTGTAAAGGTGGTCAGTCACACCATAAACACACACACACACACCACAGCTATAGCCAACCTGCTGCAGACAGGTTTAGGGCAAACATCACCCCCCTGGCTCACCATCAGTGTAGGTGGATATGCACAGCACCTTTACCCCTCCCCTCATCATCAGGGAGCAGGTGTATACTGCCTAATCAAAGTCAACAAAAGCAAGTCTCCATGGGACCTGAGAACATTCCTGTCTACATACTACATGAACTCAGGCATATGCTTCCAGCTCCATTACACACTGTATGCAAGAAAAGCCTGAGCACCATTGACGTCCTATCTGCAAGGAAGATAGCCACTGTCATCCCTGTACACAAACATGAATGATGAATGGTGGTTTATGCAAACTATGGGCCCACATTGGGGGGAGCATGACACATCAGGACCAGGAGTGCAATGCAGGTTCATGTTGTGCTGATAGATGAGAGAGGTATGATGTGGTTGTAAGTGATGGCTAAATATAGGCAATATTGATGTGCTGGCTTTGTAAATAACTCTGGGTAATGTCTGAGGTCCTGTGATGTGTTTCCCTGTTCTAGTCTTCCAGGTGGCATGCAGCGTCAGCCGGCATACACTGCAGAGGAGAATGCAACTATTACTGAAGTAATAATACAGCACAATATGGTGCTGTTCGGCTGGAGCCAACAAAATCTGTGGAAGTGGCCTGCCCTGTGGGATGATCTTGTCCATAGAGTGAACACCTTGAGCCACCATGGCTGCACATGCGATCAGGTCAGGCATTGGGCAAATGACTTGATACGTCGTGCCCGGCAAAGGGCTGCTCCTGTGACCAGGGACCATACTGCTATAGGTGGGGGTCCAGCCACACAGTCCCCACTTACAGCAACAGAGAATCTCCTTGCCAACCTTGAGGCAGCCCCACACAACACCCAACACATGAAATACCAGTCGTGGAAGTGGCTGTCACCCAGGCAACAGGCAAGAAGCGTCCAGGTAAGACTACCGTGCACATCAATTTAATTATGTAGCAGTCATACTGTCTTCAATGGAGTATCTAGATGCATATGTCAGTTCAAACTGCATTTGTGGGTCGGGTTTAGTAATGCACACAAGTGCACATCTATGGTGAGGAACAGCAATTTCTGTACTATCATAGCTTGTACTGTACCTCTGCATACACGTAGCATTCATCTTGTACCAATGCCAAATGCGAGTCTGCTGAAAAAAAACCTGTCCTCCACACCTAAATAGGTCCCTCTGGCCTGCATGTGGGACAGCAGCCTGAAGCCGGTGAGTATGGGATTTTCCTGTTGTGGTTCACCAGTACCCCAGGCATGTTAAGGTCATGCATGTGACCATGCACACAACTGTTACTCTCAGCTATTTTGCAATATCTGCATGTTCACTTGTGGTGGCGGTAACTGCATTGCATCACAATGGTCATCACAGGGGTCTATTTGCACAAGATGTCACATATCTTTAGCATACCTCACAATCTGTCATTGCAAGAAATCTGGACAAAGACTGACAAAATGGGGGGATGAAGGCCCAAAACTAGGGACATATTTTATTAATTAGTGTTATACAGTGCATATAAATGGTGTACACACACCTGTTAGAATGCCAAGCATTTGTGAAATACAACAATGAGAGCACAATAACACATTTCTGAACCCTTCCAAACTTTTATGTGACCTATAACCTGTACAATTCAATTGTAAAACAAAAAATCTGTTAGGGGAACAATATTGACACATAAGAAACTTACAAGAAGCTATATGCATACTTGTGCACAGGCTGAAGCTAATACTGCATTGAAGCAGCTTTCAATATTATTACAGCATTATGTCATCTTGGGTACACACTTACCAATTACAGAGACTCTTTGATTAACAGCAAATAACGGTCAGCTTTCCTACCAGGATAATCCTAAATTTACTCAGTTGCCTGCTACAGCAATAGCCATAGTTCACAATCAGCCTACGATGCAGCAAAGGGATCTCATTTGTGAAAGGTATCAGCCCAGAGAAGGGTAAACACACATTTCCACAGCATTGCATATACCTTGGAATACAGTGAAGACAGTCATCAAATGGTGGTGGAAATATGGGGCAACATTGACATTGCAAAGAACTAGACATCCCTCCAAATGTGTGGAAAAGACAAGACCCAAAATGGTCTGAGAGGCTGCCAAGAGACCTACAGCAACACTACAGGAATTGCAGGAATCAGTGGCAAGTACTGGTTGTGTACTACATGTGACAACAATCACCCCTATTCTCTACATCTGCCCTATGGGGTAGGTTTAGAAGATGGAAGCCTTCTCACACAAAGAACAACATCCGGTCTGGTGAAGTTCTCAAGAAAAATACATCAGGTCCCCCAATTGCATGTGGGGAAATGTGTTATGGTGTAATGAGACCAAGGTTGCACTTTTTGGCCACAATACCAAAACGTTTGTTTGGCACAAGAACAACACTGTGCATCACCAAAAGAACACCATCTCCATGGTGAAGCATGGTGATGGCAGTGTCCTGCTTTGGGGTTGATGTTCATACGCTGTAAGTGGACCTGTAGTCAAGGTGGAGGGGGATAGGAACAGTTCAAAATACCAGTCCCTTTTGGCCCAAAATCATCATGTGTCTGTGGATGGAGAGGACTTACACATTTCCACACAACACTGACCCATACCATACATGAAAATCCATAATAGAATGTCTTCACCAGAAGACAATTAATGTTTTGGAATGGCGCAGCCACAGTTCACTCATACATCCAATAGAGAATCTGTGGGGTACCCTGAATAAGCCTGTGCAGAAGTGATGCCCTCACAATCTGACAGAGTTGGAGGGCTTCTGCAAGGGAGAGTGTACAAATATTGCTAAGTCAAGATGTGCCATGCTGATACACAACTTCCCAAGAGGACTGACTGCTGTTATGAAATCAAAAGTTGCTTTACGAAAACATTAGTTTAAGGGTGTGTACAGTCATGCAACCAGCCTATTGTACGTATTTCAATTTCTATGTTACCCCTAACTGATGTGTTTGTGCTTCAATTGGATTGCACAGGTTATACATCACATTAAAGGTGGGAAATGTTATCACATGATTTCTGTGGTCTCATTTTTATATATCAGACCAACCTGGCACGTTAACAGGGGTGTCTACACTTATAATATCCACTGTAAGCTTAGAAGGTTTTTAGTGTAACCACTTCTGTTGTAACATACTTGTACTGCAGGTTTTGAAGTGTGAGACTCAAAATATGTCATTAAACAAAATCTGTGGAAGTGGCCTGCCCTGTGGGATGATCTTGTCCATAGAGTGAACACCTTGAGCCACCATGGCTGCACATGCGATCAGGTCAGGCATTGGGCAAATGACTTGATACGTCGTGCCCGGCAAAGGGCTGCTCCTGTGACCAGGGACCATACTGCTATAGGTGGGGGTCCAGCCACACAGTCCCCACTTACAGCAACAGAGAATCTCCTTGCCAACCTTGAGGCAGCCCCACACAACACCCAACACATGAAATACCAGTCGTGGAAGTGGCTGTCACCCAGGCAACAGGCAAGAAGCGTCCAGGTAAGACTACCGTGCACATCAATTTAATTATGTAGCAGTCATACTGTCTTCAATGGAGTATCTAGATGCATATGTCAGTTCAAACTGCATTTGTGGGTCGGGTTTAGTAATGCACACAAGTGCACATCTATGGTGAGGAACAGCAATTTCTGTACTATCATAGCTTGTACTGTACCTCTGCATACACGTAGCATTCATCTTGTACCAATGCCAAATGCGAGTCTGCTGAAAAAAAACCTGTCCTCCACACCTAAATAGGTCCCTCTGGCCTGCATGTGGGACAGCAGCCTGAAGCCAGTGAGTATGGGATTTTCCTGTTGTGGTTCACCAGTACCCCAGGCATGTTAAGGTCATGCATGTGACCATGCACACAACTGTTACTCTCAGCTATTTTGCAATATCTGCATGTTCACTTGTGGTGGCGGTAACTGCACTGCATCACAATGGTCATCACAGGGGTCTATTTGCACAAGATGTCACATATCTTTAGCATACCTCACAATCTGTCATTGCAAGAAATCTGGACAAAGACTGACAAAATGGGGGGATGAAGGCCCAAAACTAGGGACATATTTTATAAATTAGTGTTATACAGTGCATATAAATGGTGTACACACACCTGTTAGAATGCCAAGTATTTGTGAAATACAACAATGAGAGCACAATAACACATTTCTGAACCCTTCCAAACTTTTATGTGACCTATAACCTGTACAATTCAATTGTAAAACAAAAAATCTGTTAGGGGAACAATATTGACACATAAGAAACTTACAAGAAGCTATATGCATACTTGTGCACAGGCTGAAGCTAATACTGCATTGAAGCAGCTTTCAATATTATTACAGCATTATGTCATCTTGGGTACACACTTACCAATTACAGAGACTCTTTGATTAACAGCAAATAACGGTCAGCTTTCCTACCAGGATAATCCTAAATTTACTCAGTTGCCTGCTACAGCAATAGCCATAGTTCACAATCAGCCTACGATGCAGCAAAGGGATCTCATTTGTGAAAGGTATCAGCCCAGAGAAGGGTAAACACACATTTCCACAGCATTGCATATACCTTGGAATACAGTGAAGACAGTCATCAAATGGTGGTGGAAATATGGGGCAACATTGACATTGCAAAGAACTAGACATCCCTCCAAATGTGTGGAAAAGACAAGACCCAAAATGGTCTGAGAGGCTGCCAAGAGACCTACAGCAACACTACAGGAATTGCAGGAATCAGTGGCAAGTACTGGTTGTGTACTACATGTGACAACAATCACCCCTATTCTCCACATCTGCCCTATGGGGTAGGTTTAGAAGATGGAAGCCTTCTCACACAAAGAACAACATCCGGTCTGGTGAAGTTCTCAAGAAAAATACATCAGGTCCCCCAATTGCATGTGGGGAAATGTGTTATGGTGTAATGAGACCAAGGTTGCACTTTTTGGCCACAATACCAAAACGTTTGTTTGGCACAAGAACAACACTGTGCATCACCAAAAGAACACCATCTCCATGGTGAAGCATGGTGATGGCAGTGTCCTGCTTTGGGGTTGATGTTCATACGCTGTAAGTGGACCTGTAGTCAAGGTGGAGGGGGATAGGAACAGTTCAAAATACCAGTCCCTTTTGGCCCAAAATCATCATGTGTCTGTGGATGGAGAGGACTTACACATTTCCACACAACACTGACCCATACCATACATGAAAATCCATAATAGAATGTCTTCACCAGAAGACAATTAATGTTTTGGAATGGCGCAGCCACAGTTCACTCATACATCCAATAGAGAATCTGTGGGGTACCCTGAATAAGCCTGTGCAGAAGTGATGCCCTCACAATCTGACAGAGTTGGAGGGCTTCTGCAAGGAGCGTGTACAAATATTGCTAAGTCAAGATGTGCCATGCTGATACACAACTTCCCAAGAGGACTGACTGCTGTTATGAAATCAAAAGTTGCTTTACGAAAACATTAGTTTAAGGGTGTGTACAGTCATGCAACCAGCCTATTGTACGTATTTCAATTTCTATGTTACCCCTAACTGATGTGTTTGTGCTTCAATTGGATTGCACAGGTTATACATCACATTAAAGGTGGGAAATGTTATCACATGATTTCTGTGGTCTCATTTTTATATATCAGACCAACCTGGCACGTTAACAGGGGTGTCTACACTTATAATATCCACTGTAAGCTTAGAAGGTTTTTAGTGTAACCACTTCTGTTGTAACATACTTGTACTGCAGGTTTTGAAGTGTGAGACTCAAAATATGTCATTAAATAGAGACACCAGTCCTCATATCATCACAGTAATGTGTCAGACAAATACAGGATTTATGACAAACAGACCAGAAATATGAGCCACACATGTAGACATTCAGTGACACTCTGCACAGTTGAGAGGTATGTTCTGTAGGAGTTGCCACTGTTCTATACAGGTGAACAGCAATTATGTGTACATGGGAGCACTGTGTGCTGCTTGAAGGCCCATCACCTACTAACACTACTCACATATCCCAGAGGTGTATATAACTTGTAACAGGCAGTGGAAAGGCCTGCACAGCATGATGTTGAGTGCCTGTCCAGGGTGTGCATGTAGTGGTCTGACTGTGTAATGTCTGTCACCTCACCTGTATGTGTGTGTGTGTGTGTGTGTGTGTGTGTATGCATGTGTGTGCATGTGTTTGCGTGTGTGTGAATGTGTAGCAGCAAACGGTATAGTGCAGGTATTAATTTACATATGTTGTCTTTCCCCCTCAGGTGGTCATGGTGGTTGCAGTCCCTCCCACTCAGTATCTGATGTCAGTGTCTCTGCAGACTCTCTGGTAATGATGATGGTCATATTCAGGCACAGGTGGTGTTGTCAGGAGCTGAATCTGTGCCATTGGTTAACATCCCACAGTGATCCACAATGTCTTCTCACACAGTCACAATGCCCACACATGCCCCATCCCCAGCAGCTACAGATGATGGACAGTTGGCAAGTGGTGGCATGGTACAGGCTAGTGTGGTGACTATGGCAGGTGTGAGTGTAGACACTGTCCATAGACAGAGTGCAGGCGAGGTCCGCCACAGGTGGATGGACAGGGGTGCTCACATGAGGACTGCTGCTTGTCAAGCCGCTGTCACAAGTGCCACAGCAGGTGTCACCAGACACATGTTTTGGGCTGTCATGGATGCACAGGCATGTAGTGAATGCAACACCAGACAAATACTCAGGGTGGTGGATGCAACTCTTCCTGATTTACGTGGTGACATACATGACCTTGTTGAGGCCATACACCAAAATACTTAGGTCATGAATAGATGGTGAGGTGAGACCTTGGCTGTCCTTGACCATGGCATGTCTGTGCTAGAGTGTGTGGTGGGAGATGGGCATTGGCCATGTAGATGTATGTCATCACCAACATCAGCTGAGAGTCTACGGGATGGTGCACCTTCACACTTCCATAGTGGCAGTGACACCAGCACTACCAAAGGGGGGGTTGCTGTAAACATCACAATGGAGCAGGCCATGGGCACGTGGTTCTAGCCGGTCCTGTCAGGGACATGGATCCAACAGACAGCAGTCACCATCAGGAAGCAGTACTGCATCTGGCCTTGGGCCTGATGGTGCCAGTGAGACCTCTGGGAGGACCAGTTCATGTGTCCGTGGCCAGAGGCAGTGAACTTGACACCATGCCATATACGGTCCACAGGTGTCCAACATACCCCTGTGTAGGGCAGCCACATGGGGTGACTGTATGCATACATACACACACATATATGTATCACAGGCACGTCACCTCCAGACACACACAGCACCTCTGCACAGCCCATCTAGAGGATACCCCTCCAAACACACACACACATGGATGTCAACCGTATGGCCCAGCCTAGGCCTCTGGCAAACCCACACCACACCCTGTGCATATGATGATACCTGTACCACATCCCTGTCATCCATACCATCAATACAGGGACAGGCTGATATAGGTCAGATGCACAGGGTGAATATAGTACAGTGTAGCTATGTAATACTGTGTGAGATGCTGTCTGCTTGCATTTTTTATGAGTACACATAAAAGTGTATGTACCTTATTAGACATGATGCATTATTGCTGTTAGTACCACTGACTGAATGTAGTCTGACATGCTGTATTCTGTTTGTGTTCTAGGGGTCTGAGTGTCTGCAGGCTGTGGCCCTGCAGACATTGCCAACATGGAGTATGGCAGAGTGGAAATACACCGACCATTTCATAGCCAAAGTACAGCTTTATATATACATTTACCGGGTATGTATGCATGCAACAGTGTGTGATGGACACTGTTGTCAGTGAGACCTGGTGTACATACCCCTTGTCATAGACAGGTAGCCTTCAGACATTTCACCTCAGTGTTGTGTAGTACCACAGGCTCATAGCTATTGAACAGATTACTGGAGTACTGCCAGTAGGTCCCTCACAAGCTTAGCAATTAGGTTGACCACAACAGCTTCACGTGTCAGCACCTGTTGCCCCTGTCATTTCTTTCCCATACACTCAACCCTGATGCAGTTGGTGAGGGCATGCATGGTACTGTGTATGACAGGTTTGTGGTATGTATTCCTGAGTTCACAGGGTAGAACAGGGAGACAAAATGGTATATCCTTTGCATACGCACAGTAAAGACTGACACAGGGGATGTGCATACAGTAACTCAAACACATTTGTCAATGGACAGATTCGTAAACCTAAGTATCCACTTTAATGTATTATAGTGCTACATACACATGACATGTCCCACATAGATTATATGCATGGGACATAACCCACTACCTCTTACAACACATGTTGAGAATGCCTTCATGAATGGTGAGATAACCCACCAGAAATAGCAATTGGAGTTATCTATTGCTCCTACAAGCCTGGACAAATGATAAGGTAACAGACATTGTATCAGCATGATGTTTCAGTCAGGTATGATATCCGATGCTGGAATGGGTGTCAGTACACTAACTGTGACCTATTTGGCAAAAATATCACATACATGGCCATTGTTATGGGACACAGACAACATATGGGTTGCAAACATCCAGATATTCTGTAGACATCTGTACAGATGACTGGAATGGCCTGTATAATGGTTTAACAAGCTGCATGTGAGGCAGATGCCATTAACATGCTATATAAAGTAATGCCATCGGGAGGTGGTAAACAGGAGTGGATGGTACACACATCAAAATGCTATAACCCACACAGGATATGATTCTCACCCAAACACACAAACACAGTTGCCGGTATTGAGATTAGCACCCCTACCTATCTAGTTATGTCTACTATAGTGTTATGCAGTTATCAGATGCGTTATGGAGCTTAAATGAATTCACCTTGTCCCAAGGTACTTCTAAGGTGAATGACATCACCAGGCCTTGTAAAGTAGGGTGATGAGAAGTGTACAGGGTGGTACACAACTCAAAATGGTATAACCCATACATGATATGATTCTCCACCCAAACACACACACACACACACACACACACACACACACACACACACACACACACACACACACACACACACACACACACACACACACACACACACTTGCCAGATCTGAGAGTAGACCCTTGCCTATCTAGTGATTTGTACTAAAGTGTTACACAATTATTGTATGCGCTACAGAGTTTACTGGGCTGGCAACTGGCCAAAGGTGCTAATAATGGGAATGACATCAGTAGGACTGATAATGTGGGGCACTGGGTGGGAAACTTATCAAAAGACTTCTTCTTATAAACACACACACACACACACACACACACACACACACACACACACACACACACACACACACACACACACACACACACATGCACACACATGCACACATGCTCACACACAGTTGCCAGTACTGAGATTAGAATCCCTACCTATTTAGTTAATTGTACTACAGTGTTTCGCAGTTATCACACATGCTACAGAGGTTATAGGGGTGATATGTGTCCAATGGTACTTCTAAGCTAAATGACAGCAGCAGATCTTATGAAGTAGGGCAATGTGAAGTGTATTGAGTGTGAACAGTCTCCTAATAGAACTATGGACGGACACACACACACACACACACACACACACACACACACACACACACACACACACACACACACACATGATGTGATATTATAAACCCAACCTCAGTACTATTACGCAATGTGGCTCACCTTTTTTGCTGGCACAAGCAACTGCTTACACCTGGTATGCCACTGTCCACAGCAGGGCATCACTGTATGCTATTCAGGCTATCCATGTGTGTGACTCACTCTGTCTGTGTCCTCCTGTGTGTCTCTTTCTATATCACTGTCTGTCTCTCACTTCCCCACATCAATGTGTGTGTATGCTTGACATATGTTATCTATTGCCCATATATATATATGTGTGTGTGCGTATCTCATGCAACAGATGCAGATATATCACATATGGGCCACCTACAGCTAGCTGAGGGTAATCCTGTCTGATGGGTGTGTGTAGGGTCAGTTAAGATGTACATAGCTGTCTGTATGCACAGACATATATACACAATACAGTCATATATTCCGATGTGGGTTCCAACATGTCCTGTGATTCTCTAAGTGTAGCAGCATGCCCAGTGTGACCTTCTATAGTTAGACTGGGACTCCATTCCAGAGATAGGTGTACTCCAGTCCGGGTTTTGTGTGCTACAGCCATGCCTCTCAGGAGTACACAGGACTTTCCTCAGGGTACTGGGTTTGTTTAGCAGACATTTTCTGACATATCTGTAGTCTGACACTGCAATGTATTGTGTCATTACCTAGTCCCAGACATCCTCAGATCATCACAGTGCTTTACCAGAGAACTACTAGCTTTATGATGCATAGACTAATATTATGAGGGAAGCTATGCACATTCTTACCCAACAAGACTATTTTGAGGTGTGGCTACAGCAATATGAGTGATGACGCACTGTGCAAACAGTCCAGCAACCTGGTGATATACTGGCTGGGGACCCCCTGCTTGTGTGGTATCTTTCTAACCTGATACGTCATATCTTTTTTGTGGCCATACCTCTCACGTGTACATTTTTTGGCAGGTTGTCTAGGTGTTTGTCTAGAGGTTTCATCCTGTCTTTGTGCTTTTATGGCAAGTTAGTTACATATAATTGAAGAGAGATGTTACAAAATAATGACAGACATTACTGTTTCAGACTACATACATACCCCTATCTTCCCCCTCTCCCCTTTACCTAATTTTCAGGATTACATACTTTTAATAGTGGTAGCCTGTCAACTTGTGGAACAAATAACACTGGATATTGTAAATATACTTGTCAGTACTACTGTATTTTTAATAAACTGATTTATGTTTTTCTTGTTTGTCCTTCATCTTTTTAATTATTGTTAAATAAATTGTGGAGCTTTTCTCCCTGGGCCTCTGCTGTAAATGGACCTTCATTCAGTTGGACTATCCTGGTTAACAAATGTAAAATAAAAATAAAAAAATAAAATAAAAATAACCTTCAGACAATTCCCTCAACTGCAAACACCTCACCCTACCACCTTTCTCAGTATGTAATGGTGATATTTATAACACATGCCTATCACTATGCCTTTGTTCCACTTTTATTTCTGTCCTTGTCCAGACATCTTGCTGTCAGAGGTTGAGAGTTATGGTTGTGGGCACAGAGTGAATTCTAGTGTGCAGGCATGTCCATTATATGTAAAAGCAAACATAAGAAAAAAGGATTATTGAGAATAACCACTGGCAACAGTACCAAAAAGCACCTATATTCACAAAAGCCTTAGCACCTCTGCTATGCATCCTTCAAGATGTCCATTATATGTGTAGTATATTCCCCATACCACTGTGACTTCCAGGTATGTCAGTGGCAGAGCAGTGGGTGTCACTGACATGCATAACAGTTTGCACTGCAGTTATCTGCACATAACCCTGCCAGAGACAGCACTGTATCTACATCACTACAGGACGACTGCCAGGAGAAAATGCTGGCCAGATCCTGACAGTATTAACCTCACATACACATAGCTCATTGACCCCCTGCATATTGTGGACAGGCGACATGTTTTCATATGTATTGGTACAGCCCTGTCAATGTGTGCTATGCTGCTATTTCCCTGCAAACATACATGTTACTGCATTTCTATGGGTATATGGGGGGGTCACACCTGTCAACTGTACACATTTACACATACTGTTGTGATATTTGCTTTACATTTTGGTTCCATTTACCATACTATTGTGCCCTGTCTTGGGGACTAGAGGCATATCAGTAAAGAGCACAGTTCAGATTCTAATGGCATACATTTGAGTTTCAGACTTCTTACCCATCATACCCTTAATGCAACTATGAGTCTTGCTGTGCTATCACTGTGTGAGTCTGTAGGGGGGTAATTCAACATTGCTGCCATTTGTGTGCCTTTACCAGACATTTATCTCTGGTTTTCTACAGCTGACTTGCTGTGTGGGTGTGAGGGGTGGGTATGGGACCCCCACACTGAAATCCATGCCTGTGACCTATGACCCCCCAAGTTATTTGTACCCACACATA
Source organism: Protopterus annectens (assembly GCF_019279795.1). Taxonomy (NCBI): domain Eukaryota; kingdom Metazoa; phylum Chordata; order Ceratodontiformes; family Protopteridae; genus Protopterus; species Protopterus annectens. The sequence continues at coordinate 852,268,717 of NC_056734.1, forward strand.
TACTGCAGTGGGATTTGCCACTTTGGGTATTACTGCATAGTGCATGGAGGCCAGTTTTGGACAGACATTTCCTGATGTCCCACATAGCTGTCAGTTGTGTGCTGCTATGCATGCAGTATTACCATAGATATGCTAGCAAAACATACTAATCCATTCATTTACTGTTAAGAAGACTGACATACTTTGTGCCTGCAGCAGTTGTGAGGATGGTGCTTGAAGGATGCCTATGTTGGATAATGTGGTGTGTGTCATCCATTTTACTGTGTGTGCAAGACAGAGAGAGGTGTCAGTGTCAGTCCCTGGGGAACCTACAGTGTCAGTGTGTGCACTATGCATTGTCTCTTTGCCAAGGTCTGAGCATACTGTGCATGCCTCTGTCTGGCTACAGGAGCAGGTTCAGTGGACTCCTCCTCTGAGTCCTTCTGTGCCTGTGGGGACCTCAGCAATGGTGGTGGGCTGTGTGGCCCTTCTCCATGCTGCTCCTGCTGCAGCTGTTTCCACAGGATCATATTATGTAGCATAGCATATACTATGAACATGTGTGCACATGTCGCTTGAGAGTACTGTAAGGCTCCACCAGATATGTCAAGGCAGTGGAACCATGATTTGAGCATCCCAAACACATGCTCTATAATGATCCTGGTTTGTGCGTGTGCCTCATTATGGCATTCTTGTATGGGTGTTTGTGCATTTCTGATGGGCGTCATCATCCACAGCTGCAATGCATAACCAGCATCCCCCACCAGATGGCCATATGGGATGCCCCCACTGGCAAATACCTGGTACAGCTGTGATGAATGCCAGATGTGGGAGTCGTGTTAGATTCCAGGGCTGCTAGCACACACATTCAATATAATGCCCTGGGCATTGCACACTACCTGGCACATGATGGAGGGGATTCCCTTGCAGTTTATGCAGACCCTACCCTGTTCAACGGGTGGTGCTTTGTTGTGGATGTGCATGCAGTCTATTGCACACAGTATCTCCGGGTATTTTGCTACATGGTGGATGAGATGCATATTGCTGATCCTCTCCTTACGGGTGTTGGGGAAATAAATGTGCTTACCGGCATGTGGTAGCATAGCTTCCAGGAACTGGTGGAGTACCCTGGATGCAGATGCCTGTGTGACCCCCATGATGTCCTCGGTAGGTCTTTGGAAAGTACCTGTAACTAGAATCCTTAAGGCTACACACACCTTGGTATCCACTGGGATGGGTTCCCCTCTGTTTGCTCTAGGTCTGAGTTGAGGCCGGCACAGCTTGGTGATTTGCTGAAGTATGTCTCTATCCACCCTGTAATGCTCTACTATCTTCAGATCATGTAGCTCTTGGTAAGTTACCCTGGGTCTGAACACTTTTCTCCTCCTATTTGGTCTGTGGCAGTTGTCAGCATTATCCTTCTCTCCACCCTCAGCCTCTTGCACATATTGATGGATCAAAGCAATGGAGCCCCTAACATTTTTCCAGTTAAAATTTTCCTGCATGTGTACACCAATGGTGCAGAGTCTGTGGGAAAATCCAGACTGTAAGGTGTTTCCATAGTTTTTACTGTTGTGCTGCAGATGCTGCCTGTATGATTGGCTGACTATGATGCATTCCACCTGCCAGCTATGTAATGTGTTCTTGATTGCTTTTATTCTGCTATTTTCCTTTTTCTCCCTTCCCATTTGCATCCCTTTTAAGCCCCGAGGCATGCCGCATAAACCTGGTGCTCAAATGTAAACAGTCCTGCTGTTTCTGTTTTTTTTTTTTTTTAGACCCAGTGCTTGCCATGCATACACATTTAGCTAATGTAAACACAAAGAAATGGCCCTCCCTGAACTTGAACACACTCTTCATTTCATGGAATAAGTCAATACAGCCTCAGACACACCCTCTTGCTTAGCTGTGCTTAGCTAAGCTTATCTGGATGCCATAGGGCTCCAATGTACTTACACCATGCATGACAAACCCCCTTTTTATGTCTGTTGCTCCTCCTACTTACACGATCATGTTATAGCACCTACATGGTTAAGTGCAGTTTGGCACTTAGAAGATTTTTGTGATTCAGTGAATTTCCCCTCATTTGCATACCCCACTGCCCTAGTCCATAGTTACTGCACTACCCCAGAGCATCTCCCCTTAACAACCACTGTTCCTTGGTATTGTTTTGATTCTACATGCCATAGATTATAATGACAAAATGCAGATTTCCCTTAAAATTGCATTTTCACATTTTATTTTTATTTTTGGCACAATCCCGTTTGCGCACCACTGCCCTAACTTAAACAGTTGAGATCAGCCAAAAAAAAAACCCAAAACTTTTATTTTTATAAAAAATAAACACTTTTCCATGTCAATGGCCATCTATTTGGCCATTGGCATGCCTAAATATTATAATACATGCTTTTTTTTGAGCTGTCATGCCTCCATTTTCATTTTTGCAGAAATGTATTTGACTATTAGCCGAATAGATTTCTGCAACTAACACTATTCTTGCACAGATGCCTGCCTGCTTGCTGAATCACTAATTCACATAATTTGCATAGTTTTCACCAGCAAATGAGGTCATTAGCATTATGAAGTGCTGTCCATGCAGGAATAGTGTAGGCAGGCTCATGCACATCATAATAGTAGTTTACTGGATCGCTCGGCTGCCATATTCCATACAGGAGTGGCTACACTGTTCCTGCATGGAGAAATTAGCTTATTGAATCTTGGGGACAATTTAGTCAAGGCATCAACAACATTACTTTTGTCTGTAGCAATATACTTTAAACCTCTTTTTAAGACTACATTTTCAAAGTCACTAAAATGGGATGTTGAAATACTGTTAACAGTACTTATGCACGCTGTTGCATCAACTTGTGAGTCATCAGGCCCCATGTGTTCTATTCTTTGCCCTCTTTTTATTTCATCTGTTATTTCTCCTTTCATTGGTGGCATTGGCATTGGTTTATCTCAAGGTAATGGAGGAATTCCAAAGGGTCCAGCGCTGTAACATTGTTTACATCCACCCGATCAGGGCTGTCATGTGAATGTAAAGGCATACATGATATTCATGACTTCACTGGTTCCTTTATAGATGCAGTGGGATTCTGCTATTCAGCTTTAGGCCAATAAAAACCTAGCCTAAGTTTAAAAATCACTGATGCCTCGATTCAACTTAAATCATTTAGTAGCAATAATTTTTTGTTCAGGCAGCGATACATTATCAAGCACTTGATTGTATTGAGACTGATGTAAAAATAAGGAAAAATCGCTAATCTTTTGTTGAAATGATGTAATAGCAGTTAGCTATTCAATTTCCGTAGCTGTAAAAAAAATCATTCATGAGGCGCATGTAGTTAAGCCCCAGCTTAATATTCAGAGCTTTCCATATACTTAGCAAAACAGGATATCTAGTCCCATAAGTTGGCATTCTTAGGGCCCATAGACCTCTAGGAACTATCTTGTTTCAGGTGCTCAACCACAGTGCTTCCTAGTATTTGTAAATGCCAATGTCCTGGAACAGTTAGTCAGAATACCCACTGGGGGGACAATGTCTTGGATCTTGTTCTTTCAAATTTGGAGGCGTCTTGCACCACCCCTTGCATATCTTCATCACTTGTTTGGTCTGACCTTAAGCAGTTTCCTTCAAAATAAAATTGAAACCGGAGATCCTTTCCACCCAAGGTAAC
>NC_056734.1:852277375-852342375 GCF_019279795.1 Protopterus annectens
TATTTTCTTGTATTTTTTCTTTATAATTACTCCACTAATCTGTCCATTCTTCATAATGCAATCTTATTGTCATATGCTGTTCCCCTAAATTCTGATGTCCCCTTTTCATCTCATCTATTTTAACAATTTCACCAATCTTTTTATTCCTTTCCCTTCTTTCATTACTTCTTTGTTATCCCCTATTCCAGCCCATACTGTTGATTCTGTGCTCCGGGCGGCCACGGTGGTGCAGTGGTTAGCATTGCTGCCTCACAGCAAGAGGTTCTCCGGTTCAATCCTCGGCTGGGGTGCCTTCTGTGTGGAGTCTGCATGTCCTCCCTCTGGTCGCGTGAGTTTCCTCCAGGTGCTCCGGTTTCCTCCCACATCCCAAAGACATGCTGCAGGTGGATTGGACACTCTAAATTGGCCCTAGGTGTGAGTGTGAGCATGTGTGTGCCTTCCGTGGAAGGTTGGGCGCTGGGCTGGCAACTCGACACTGTAAAACTCCACTGCCAATCCTGAGTGGATAAGGTGATCCGCTGTGGCAACCCCTAACCGGGAAAAGCCGAAAGAAGAAGAAGAAGAAGACTGTTGATTCTGTGCTCCAAAAAACTCAGCCATTTTACCCCAGCTGTTTCAGCTTTTGAATACAGAACATAGTCTATTTTAGCCTTAAACTCACCCATTTAAATGCCCATTCTCTATTTTTCTTATTTTCAACCATCCATGTTGTATAAACTCACTTATTATTTTAATATCTTATGTTGTTTTCCTTTACTTTCTCAAATTGCAGTGAAACTCTACCATTATAATACCTGACATATCTAATAGGATAAAGTTTTGAAGTTCATCAAATATCTTTTTCCTCTCTGTTATATTAGTGTATGCATAAACTACAATTGCCTTTACATGTTATTCTCTTTTCTTATATCACATAACACCATGTTTCTACCATTGTATTTAGTATCTTTATCTCTTCACTTTAAAACAAACAAAAAATCATATTGCTGAACACATATCACTCCTCACTGACCATATAATCTTTTAAACCTGTACAGATTCAAGTTTTTCCCTGTTTTTTGTTCTTTACATATCTCATATGTAACAGAAATATAACCTTCAGAATTATTTTTATATACACCTCTAATATAATTCTGAATGTTATTTACATTTATTGCTAATATTCCTAAGTCATCCCTTTCCTTTTATGCATCTTTCTTTTTTCCAGTTTTTATTTGTATATTCCTTCTCTGCACACTCCCTCCAATTGATTAATCATTGTTTTCTTCTTGTTCTTTTGCTATCAAATTCTCCCTCTTCCTCTTCTTTACTTTCTAGTGCTGCGCATCTGTTTTTATCTTGTACTGTAATGGATTCCCTTTGTAAAATATTTTACCTCATTCCTCTCGTTTTCTCCATTTTGGTTACATTTTCTTCTTCAATTATCTCCACATAATACTCTTTCCTCCAGTATCTTCAGTTATATTTTTATTACATTGTCTTTTTATCTGAAATATTATCTTATTTTTTTCTAACCTTTCCTTTTGCAGTATTGGATAGACAAACCAAAAATGTCCAGATTGCTTGCATTGCTTTAAATTTGGGCCTACATTTTTGTTGCATGTCCATTTCCCTCACACTGCTCACCTCATGCACCTTATTACAAGCAGACAGAAATAACTCTTTAATTCAAGTAACCATTTGTCCAATGTTCTGAATTGCACATATATATTTTTCCTTAACTGCAGTTCTAGGTTCAGAAAAATATACTCACTCTGTAGTGCCGATGAATTATTTATCTCCACTTCATTCATACATTTTTCAGGTAAAGTAAAAGTTTCAAAAGTTACCTCTCAAATGTATTCTGTTCTTCAGTGTATTAATGTTCTTATGTCCTGTTCTTTAAACTCCTAATGGCTGTGGAGGAGTGGCAGTTTCACTGACCCCAGGAACTATAGACCTATTAGCCTGACTAGCCTTGTCTGCAAGGCTATGGAGATAATCATCATGGACCTTATCAACCAAGATATTGATAACTTCCAAACACTTGACCCTACTCAATTTGGATTTGTCAAAGGGAGATCATGCCTGTTAAATCTGGTGGACTTCTTCGAGACAGTCACCAAGGCCCTTGATGAGGGGAAATCTGTGCATACAGCCTACCTAGACTTAGCCAAGGCTTTTGACAGTATCCCCACTCAGGCATAATTGACAAACTCACCCAGCTAGGTATCAACCCACATATCATTAGATGGGTAGCTAAATGGCTCACTGATAGAACCCATATAGTCAGAATAGGAGAATCCACCTCCAACACCAGACCTGTAACCAGTGGTTTTCCACAGGTATCAGTCCTGGGACCTCTACTATTTGGAATCTATTTTTCTCAGAAATGCAAGCTAAAACCAGAGGTCTGTGGCTTACAAAGTTGGCTGATTACTGCAAACTGAGAGCGGTCATAGAATCTCCAAATGATGTCAACATGCTACAACAAACAAATGACTGTTGGCAAAGTGATGGCCTTAAACTCAATGCAAAAAATGCATTATATTCCCATTTAGTAAGAGTGATGTTCCTGCTAACTACCACATCAGTAACAACACCTTAAGTACACACTCAGTGGTGTGAGACTAGGGCACACAGGTTGACAGCAACCTTACCTTTGATCACAATGTCTCCACAGTGGTAAGGAGGGCATTCTATATTGCTCATCTCATAAGTAAGGGCTTTGCCTCTAGAAAAAAAATGTTATAACCTCCATGAACTCTTCCCTCATCAGGCCAGTAATTGAATACAATGTTTCTTTTTTTATGTATCTTTCCAACCACCTGCAGCAGTTGGAGAGACCACAAAGGTTCCTCACAAGGAAAATTCAAGGTCTTTAGCATCTGTCCTATGAGGATCATCTGAAATCACTGTCACTTTATTCTGTTTCATACAGACTATACTCAGAGGCGATCTCTGCCTTGCATATAAGACAATATTTGACCCTGCTTTATTGGAAATGCTGCATACCCGTAAGTCAAATGGTACACTGGTTACTTGCTCTAATGGCCTTAACTGGTATGTGACATTAATAGAACCTGCTGGAAGGACAGGTTTGTCTCCCAGAGGTTACCCTACCTTTGGTACAGACTCCTGCTTCTTGTCAAGCAGAGCACCTCATTGGCCCTTTTCAAGTGCAATCTTGATGACTGGATGGTTAACCATAAATTCACCCCAGGGGTTCCATCTGTGTCCCTCTTGGATGCGGTAATAGGTGCTGATCGTGGAAATAAGAGTAAAACTTGGTTAGGCTTGTAAGGGCCCTATGATCCCATGAACAACTTCCTCATAGTTCTCAACCTTCTATCGCTACAATATTGAATATAACTTCTCATAATGGGGAACAAATGGACAAAATATGGAACACTTGGTAACAACTTCAGCTAGGAAGCTCACAGGATGGATAAAATGTGTTACTTTATACTTATAAACAGTTTAATTGATGAATTAATAATTGTTAGTATTATAGGTTCATAGGTTGGTACTGGGCTATCTGCTCAAAGGCATATATTAGCCCAGCCACGTTGTGTGGTATTTACCGCCCCTTTAGTAGTTCCCTAGACCCTTGTACTAGCAGTTAGTACCCTTGGCCCCTATCTAGTAGTGCTGTTGGTGTGATCCCCGGTGTGAAATTTCTGTTACCCATCCACTCATCAAGGTTCCTCTTGAAGAGTGATAGTGAGGGGCTCTGTCTTATGTAGATTGGGACCCTGTTCCATAGTAAGGGAAGTCTCTGAGAAGGGAATCTATCCCTCCAGCATGTTCTATTCATTGTTGTGTTGAGGTTTATATCCCTAGAGTGTGTAGCTCGAGTAGATTTGGTTTTGCTAAGATGGAGCATGTTCAACAATTCTGGTTATTTACTACAGATAAAAAAAATCATAGCACTGAATGCGTTTCAGTCCTTTCAATGTGGAACAATGAGGAACATGAACTTTTTAAAACTCAAAATGAGGCATACTCTTTTCAATGAGTTACTCTTGAGAGCTAAGGACCTTCCTCACAACACTTTCCATATTTTCTTGCTCTATTTTACCATCTGCATTTTCTCTCCTACTCTGTTATCTCTCTCATTGTCACTGCAGCAGCCCTCTGGTCCACCTAGTGGGCAAAATGAGTAGTAGTTGCTTTATTATAAAACACTTTTCCATCTTTCTTTTCTTATTTACACATTATAATATTTACACTTTATATAGCACTTTATAGATCACAATAAAGCACTTTACATGCTTATCTTCATAAATACACAAAAATCCCATTTCATCCCACCCACTCTTTCTGCCATAACTGTTTCTTTATATCATATATTACTTCCTCATCATCTTTTCTTTTGTTATACAGCAACAATTCACATGTTATTTTAGTAAATACCAAATAACAATGAATAAAATGTTATCCCAATTTACAATTTAGCGTTTTGCTCCTAATCTCATATTTTCCATACAGCATCATGTCCATAACAATGTTTTAGATACTTTTTAGTCATAAACACCTTTGAATAATGTTCAAAAACCTTTATTTTTCTTACAGTCCAAAAAATAATGTTGCAATGTCTCTTCAGTATTACAGCTATTACACATTCTTTGTTCTATCATTTTAGATTTCATGTTGCATTTTACTGGCAGATTGTCCAATAATGAATGCCACAAAAAACTACTTACTTAAAAAAAATTCAAATCTTCCCTGCCTTTTCTTTATTGCTTTCTTGTATTCAACCCCGCCACCATTTTTCCAAGGATCAGTATAATATTACTTTCATTATTTTTTATATCATTATTTCCTTTCTATCTGTACTTTATTTATATTAGTTCTGCATGTGTTTATTTTACTTTCATATCCCATCTGTTCTAATCCTTTTGTTTCTCTTTTCATTTTCCTCCCCCCACTCATCCATGTAACTTTGTATTTTTTCAAATAAAAAGTTCTCAGTATTGGCTTTTTCCAGACACTTTTTAACACACAAAATACATTGACTGACACTAAGAAAATAACTGGATTTATTAAATTCAACCCCTTCTCTTTTACATTATAAAGTAGACCACTTTTGACTGGATTCAACCTTGTTCCCAACAGAAAACAAAAAGGATACCCAATAATTCAGTTTCCATTTAGCTTGAAAACATGTACACACCACGTACATATACTTGCTTTGTTAAAATATATCTGTTTAATATATATGCCTTTTTTTTCTTAGGGACAAGTGAAATACCCTCCACTAATCTGTAACTTTTATATATTTTACAGTGTCTCTTCGTTGCTTTACTACTACTTGTTCCCTTCCAAACTTAACCCCTAGAACATCAATTTCAGCTCTAGTAAAATTATTTTCTGCCACTCTTACCACATTTCCAAACCCCTTACTTTTAACATATTTGTCTGTAATCCTACTCAACCTAAAATTTTCTCTGCTCTGTAAATTACCTCTTTCATCCAATGTTTATTACTGTCTACTAAGACCAAATCATCTGCATTAATGGTAACTTTATCCCTTCTTTAACTTTCCATCTACCATTCTCTAACCTTGATCTACCTGTTTGTATAACTGTATTCATTGCCATCACAAACAACCACATGCACAATGGATAGCCTTGCTTTATCCCTCATCCTTGAATTATCTTTTCTTCTACCAACTCCTTCACCATCACAAATGCACAGGGCTTCTCATAAATTGCCCTCACTGTCTTCCTTGTTTTTGTCTCTTAACTCATATTCTTTTAAAATGTTCATCATTTCCTCCTGATCAGTGCTACCAGATGTCATAGCCACATTACATACTGTTACTTTTCTTTCTCCTTCTCATTATTTTTACACAAATCCACTTCTTTAACCATCATTAGCATTTCATTTACTTTTTGACCTTTAAACCCATACACCCCTTCATCCAATTCTTCTTTCATAGCATCCATTATTATTTTCTGAATAATCTTCATAAATATTTTATTGTTAGCTTTTTTCAATGTAATTGGTCTACAGTTTTTTATTTTTTCCCTTTCTCTCTTTTTCTAAATGGTTTATAACCTCCTTATAATTCTCTTCTTTTTATACTTTCTTCCATCCATTCATTCAATATTTCCAGAAAAAACATCCTTTTTATCATCTGACATTTCTTTATAAAAAACATACCCTGATCCATCTGGACCTGGTGTGGATTCATCTTTACCTTCCTTTATAGCATCCTCTATCTCATTCCTTTCCATTCTTTTTTCCATTTCTTCCACTTCCTCTATTTTCATCTTTGTTTACTTTCCATACATCCCTGTCACATGTTTTATACATATTCTGTGCATACATTTCAACTATATCCATAATTTCCTTTTGTTTATATTTTAACTGTTCTTTTTCATTCTTTATTACATTTAATTTTCTCTCATTACATCTCAGTGGAAAATTTCTTATAGGTTTATAGGAGGTTACTAGGCTAACAGCCCTAGAGCCCTTACAAGCCTAGCCATATTCATCCCGAGTTGCCCCAATTGCTGGTGGTTAAGTGAGTAAAGTTTGCAGAGGTAAGGGTCTGTGGTAGTTAATACTGACTTTCTCAGTTCAGAAGGGACATGAGTACCACCCCAGGTGTGAATTTGTGGTCATCCATCCATTGATTAGAGAGAGGCTATGTTTTATTTGAATTGGAATCTTGTTCCAGAGAACTGTTAAACTCTGGGAGATGTATCCATCTCTCCAGCATGACCTGTTCATGTCAGGGGCTAGGGTAAGATCCCTGGAGTGAGTGACCTCTTGCAGTTTGATTTGTGAATGTGTAGCATTTCCATCAGGGTCAGGTCACAGACGGCCCTGTAAGCCAGGCACAGCTCACCCCTTCTTTTCTTCCTTTCAAATAACACTTTTGTCTAAATATCATTCCTTCTATTTTTTCTTTATTATATTCATATAATTTCTTCCCTTCTTATTCCTCAAGACTTTTCCATGCCTTTTTCTCTATTCTTTCACAAGTTTAATTTTGCTTATTATAAATCGGCTTGGCCTTCTTCCATTGCTCGCTCTCTCTCTCCGGTTTTAAGTATATTTTTTTAAAACTTCTTTAAACACTATCCATGACTTTGTCAAACTGACATAAAATGGCTTCATTGTCATATGATCTTTCTGGAGCTGCCATCTTTCTTTTTTAAGACATTCCATTCCTGCATTTTTTTCTGTCAGCCTTTTTAACTCTTTTTCTTTTTTCATTCTACTTTCATTCACTTCTATTATTTCCCTATGGTCTGAAAATGTTCCTTCTGCAATTCCATCTTCTGTTTCTTTCATGTCATCTGTAAATTAAATATAATCAATCTCTGTTTCAAGTAACTCCTCTTATAAGTATATTCTCTCCATTTACTTATTCTTAACCTACAGGCAGACTCCGAGCAGTAACTTCAGCAAAGTATAGGGGAATGGAATGCAAAATTGAAGGCACATGGTGTAAAACTAAATACAGATAAGACAGTGGTGAAGGTAAACAAATGGGGGAAATCATAAGAAGCTGAAAATTGAGGTAGCAGGGAAAATAACGGAACAGGTTAACAGCTTCATGTATCTGGGAGCGGTAGCTGAGGAGAGGAGAAGTCTGAATGAGGAGGTCAAAGCTAGAATTAGAGGGGGCTGCAGCCAACTGGCATAGAGTATCAGGTGTACTGTATGACATAAGAATTCCAAAGAAGGTGAAAAGTAAGGTGTAGAAGACAGTGGTATGACCAGTACTACTGTATGATACAGAAACCTAGACAGTAAATGCAGAGCAGATGAGGAAGCTAGAGGTGATGGAAATGAATTGTCTGAGAAGGGTGGTAGAGTGCACACTGTGGGATAGGTGATGAAATGAGGACATAAGAGCAGAAGCCAATTTGCAGAAAATATCAAAGAGAACAGATTACAGTGGTTTACACACATGTGCAGAAAACAGATGACAATCTGGTGAAGAAGATTTGGGATAGGCAGCAAGAAGGTAAGAAGAAATGAGGGCATCCAGCAAAGAGGCAGATGAATTGTGTGAGAGGACTGTGACAGACAGGCATTGAATCAAGAGCGATGGTGACAGTTAATATGACACCCTGACCCCATGTAGAAAATGGGAAAAAGGGAGTTGATGATGATGATATTTATGTCAAGTAAACATTACCTCTGCATCTATTTTTTTCACACCACTCAAACTCCGTCATTCTTATAACATCACTTCTCATGCTATTCACGTTTAGTGATGGCTTTTTGTGTTTTTTTAGTTCATCTTTTGGTCTCCTTTTTCTCCTTGTCACCCTTCTCCCAATCGAACCTTCTACCTTTTTTCCTAACTCAGAGCTCATACCACTCTTTTCTTCTTCCTCTGTTTCTAATCTCCTCATCTCGATATGTATTTCCTCTTCATGTATTTGTTTGAGGACTTCATCTAGTGCATATTTTTTCTATATTTTATTTTGTACTTCCTCGCCCACACCCCCACACCCTACTCCCATCCTTTCATCACTCATATCTGCCCTTTCTGAACTAAAACTTATTCTTTGTCCTCATCTTCCTCACTTTGTCTGTCTTCATTAATTTGTGGACAATCAAACCAAAAATTCTCATTCACACCCACCTTTTTTGTGCAAAAAAATTGTTCTTTTCTCATTTTCCAAACTTGTTTATCTTCATTAGTTTGTGGACAATCAAACCAAAAATTCTTCTTACCTGCACATATCCAACAATATGACTTTCATTTCTTTTCTAGAATGTCCAAACTCTCCACGCTACTGACACATTTTTGTACAATCATGAATTAAATGTGATTCATCCGTACAGGAAAAAATATGCTTTTGGCACTCCCCAAGTACTTAACACTCCTCTTCCCTCCATGTATTACTATCTTATTAGGCACATACTATAACTTGTTATTTTCTGTTTTTAAAGTTACATAAAATTCCCATTCCCCAGTCCATACTTTTCCGTTATGCACAGCTATTTTAACACCATGCACTTCCGGACATAAACTTAGGAAAAAAAAAAACATCTTTAATTAATTCTCTTCTATCTCAGTTGTTCTAAATTGCAACAAGTGTAATTTTTTACTATACATTTAAATCTTGATAAATATTGGTCGGGATTCACTAATCCTCCGTGTAAGACTAAATAAGTCTTACACAGAAACTGCAGCCTAAGAGGAAGATGTCAGCGCGCCATGCATATTCATGAGGGCGCGCTGACTCAACTCTAAGTATAACACGGAGCATGCATGAGTGCAGGAGGCATGTCGGACTGCCGAGCAGTCCAAAAATCCACACCCCTGCAAGTCCCTCAATCTGCAAATGTCAACTGAAATGAGCAAGTCTGCTCAAATGTGTACATACCCAACAATACACTCCCCCACATTCTAAAGCCCTGTACAATTCTAAAATGTAAAACTTTCCTTTTTTTTTTTTTTAATTATTCCCGATATAGCTGCCTGTATTTGCATGTGTTTGCGCAGGTTTGCCCATTGCTTAGCTACAGTTAGCAGTTTAGAAATCGAAGAGGATAATAAAAAAACTTATATGCAAATTAAGCCAAATAGCAATAGTGTAGTGGTAGAGCCTTCTCACAAAGCGGAGGCATACCCTGTTCGAGTCCCACCACTCCCCTTTCTATTTTCTGTAGGAAATCTGTATAAAAAAATAATTCCTGACATTTATCTTTTAAATATTAGTAGAAAGCATTGAAATAGTCTATGTAGTAGTGAACAATATTTTTAATATATATATATATATATATATATATATATATATATATATATATATATATAAGAAGGCGACATGGTTATGCATACTGATGAATGCATAAGTAACGTATCTTAAGCAATGTGAAGCACTGCTAAGCAAAGTTTACCAGTATTAAGCACATTTAAGTATATTTGCTCATAGCTTAGCAATCCTTTAACTAGTGCAATAGCTTTGCGCAGAGCCGCACATCACGCCAACTAGCGCAAACAAAACATGATTGCGCATAGCTGCGCACTGCGCTAACTAGCGTAACATCGGGCAATGTTGGGCAACGTTGACCAACGTAGAGCACCGTAGAGCAACGTAGAGCAATGTTGGGCAAAGTTGAGCAAAGTCGGCTAAACACAGCCACATCTCCTAGCCGGTCTGGCCAGTAGTAAAGTAAAAAGCAATAACAGGCCTCGAACCTGGGATACTGTGCACCATAATCATAGTACTGAACCACTAATCCATGACAGCTTTTGATATGCATGCACTTTCAGCACACACATAGATATTAATGAAAGTTTACCCAGTGCTAAGCAGGTGTGCTTTCAGCTGAGATTTTCAAAACCGGCCAATCACAAATAAGTGCGGGAAATGAAGCATATTTAAGTCCCATAGGCGGGAATACTTGCCATAACTAGTTGTAGCTCCCATATGCAGGCAGCATGACTGGTGTTGGAGAGGGCTCTCACTTTCGAGTGCAACGGTGGGGCATTGGGGAGTCAAAAGTGATAGTTTGGCTCCTCGTCCATAATCATGATGACAGACTCCTGCAGGGCCAGTTCCAGAGCACTGAATACAAAGCGGAAGCCTGGAACCATCTAGCACATGATCTCACCAGTGCCACAGGCATCCCTCGGACTGGTGAGCAGGTCAGACACCACTACTCAGACCTGAAGAGACGGAAGCAGGACCAACTGAACCAATGGATACAGGAGGCCCGTGGGATGGAAAATGCCCCACTACTGAGTAGGTAGCCATGGAATGAAGTATGTAAGAATTGCTATTGTATTCTATATTATGGATAGGTATATGTTTCAATATCACTTCATTTACCTCACAGCTGCAGGTGTCCATGCTGCGAATCAGCAAGCCTATGCAGATAGGCTGCTAAGGCTGCACCACCAGGCAAAAGAGTGTAATGTAATTAATAAAGGTATAATTCCTGGAGAGTGACCGTGTCACTTTCTTCGATATGTTGTGGTACTCTTGCATTATAGAAATATTACTGTTGTATCAAGTGCTGTCAACCAACACTTGGGTAGGCCCATATAAAGTGGAAGAAGGGAGTGCCAGTAGCTGTTAAGCATATATACAGTCCTCAACAATTGGTTAATGGCAGGCATGTATAGGTTAATCTGGCACATGAGTAGCATGTTATTGTGTTCCTCAGAAATGTCAGTGTGCTGCTAGAAATGTAGGGGGCTGTTAAAATATAATTGATAATGTCACCTGAACACATCCAGATATGTAGATATATAAATATAAATAAAATATATAAATACGTAGCAGTAACATCTGCATCCTGGACAGTCTGTATGTCAGATACAGGTCAGGTATATAAAGAACTAGCAAAACCCATTTCACAATTTAACGGACATTGCCAAGTGTAATAATACATGTAGGGAATATATACCGGCAGTCAATAGGAATGTAGTGTAAACTATAAGTACATATAAGTTGTTAATGGAGGTATCTTTTTACACCCTACTGTATGTGCATAAACAAATCAATTCCACACATCAATGGGTATGTCTAATCTCAAAACATTTGTTGGGACATATGTCCTATTGGTTCAAAAATATCTGCATTTACTTTGATGCATGTGCCCTGTTCAAATACCACAATCTTGGTGGCCTGTTGCCACCAATCAATCCTGCATGCTGTTGGAATGTCCACTGTTATTCTATATATGCATGTGTTATGCTTGCTGTTCAACTGTTGGTACTCTGGTGTGTTGTGTTAATGGGAATACTACTGCATGCTGCTACAACTAATTTGGAATGCTGTTGGCTGTTAACAATCCATATTGTCATTAAATCCTTCTAAACCTAGAACATATGGGAAGGCCGGTCCCAGCGGACCCACCTGTCCCACCTCAGCTGGCGATGGCACCTGGCACAAGCAGGTCCAGTGCCCTGCCCGGGACCTCCTCCTCCATTGGTCCTGTGCCACCTTTGGGTGGAAGCGCTGCAGGGGATGGGGCTCATCCCCCCATGCAAGCATGGCAGGAGGAGGGCCACCTATCACCCTTTGAATGGTCCGGGCTGTGATGCGTAGGGAGATTGAGCATTCAGTCGCTGATCATCTATGCCAACTTGAGGCATGTGTGGCATGACTCATGGGTGAGCCTGCCCCTCCTACGCAATCCCCAGCACAGCCAACATCTGGGCTGTGAAGGTGCAGTGGTGACTGCGCATGGGTGGCGATCTCAGTTCCACTGTTGCCATCTGTGGGCTCATGGGCTTGCGATTTCCAAACATCCTTCTCCGTCAATGGTATTCACCCACCACATGTGTCATATTCCGCTCCTGTATGCATCTTGTTTGTCTTGTCTGCTTGCCTCCCCAACCTACCTCCCCATATATACCCACTTCCCCAACCACACATTCCACTCTCACCTGAAAAAAAAAGGGCAATCTGCTCCCAAAAAAAATTACACCCCATACATAGCTGCCCATTTTGCAGACATGTCTGCTGGACACATAAACTGATATTTAATTGGCAGTACAACATACTTTGTTGTCCTCATCCCTCTCTCAGGGGTGGAAGGTTTCATATTTCCCTCCAAATTTCTAGCATCTGTTGCTGTTAAAGAAATGGGCAGCTATGGACCTTCCCTACACCCGTCCTGCACATCCCAAGCTGTTTTCCCTACTGTCTTTCCCTCTTTGTGCCCCTTTTCACCACTTTCCTATCTCCCCATTTTCTTTTCTTTCAAAGAAATGAGTGCGGGGGTTAGCGGGGGTAAGCACTTTTAAGCAGTAGTTAGCGGGTTTGCGCAAGTTTGCGCTTGTGTGCGCTTAGCTAAGTATTGCTAAGGTTCACGCAAACCCTCGCAAACCCACTTACAACTACTTAAAAGTGCCTTAGTCACCCTGCATGTGAGGGCCCTTGTTCTGGTCAGCAGCAAAATAAAACACCTCTGTCAGTCTCGAACCCCAGACCTTGGACACACTAGACTGCATGAAGCACCACTAAGCCACAACAGATATACAGCAGGTTGTTGCTGAAATAGATATATCATGTATCAGAATGACTGAATGTAAAGGAAAGATAGGAATGCCATAACACAAAATCTGTTCTGTGGAACTTTACCAGCAGTTTGTTGTGGAATTGCATTACATGACTGTGATAACATAACCAGCCATTCTAGCAGTAAATAATGTTACACCAGCACTTTACAACCCCCACACAGTATCATAGCAGGACAATCCCCACCCAAATGTACAAAATACCTGTGTGTTCAGGTTCCACCAAGGATGTAGGTAGGAATACTCAGTACTGGAATTGTCTAGTTTTCTTGAGCATCCTGTGCTAATGTTAACAATAAAAAAGCAGAAACTGTGCAGAAGTGAATACATTAATATTCACAGTATAGCAGTTTACAAACAGTACGTGTGCCAAATGAATAAATCTCAATAACTACTTATGTATGGCAGCTAATTGTATAAATAGAAAAGAAACAACATACTCCCACATATCTTGTGTTAGCATTTGTAGGGGGAGTACAATTCTACACTGACAACTGTCTACTGGAAGTGGCAATATTCAGGTCTGAGTACAACATTCAAATCACTGGCTACACCACTAGCTTCAGATATAAGAAGTATACCAACCTACCAACCTTCTGACTTGCACAACGGTGTCCACAGCAGCCAAGCATGGGCCCCACTTGGAAAGCTGAAAGTGCTATGCCTACTTGACTTAGCAATTGATAGCATTGGGTTGCTATGACAGTGAGTACTGCAATCACCACACAGCAGGCTGCATGCAATTACCAAATGGTGGCCACCAATTCGTGCAGAGGCCATCACATGCACATGTGCAGATACCTATAAAAGCAGGCTGTACTTGCTGTCCACACACGCAATCATTCCATTGCTCGTACTGAGAGAGAGAGAGAGAGACAGACAGACAGATAACGACATCCACATCAACAGCAACAGCAACAGCAACAGAAAAAAAAATAAAAAAAAAAATATATAATTAAACCAAAAAAAAAAAAAGTCACACCTAACTGAAATTTACAAACACATACAAAGGAAAGGTATGTAACAGATATGTATGTACTGGCATGTTGTATATGTTTTTGAAGAGTACTCTACATAATTTGAATCATCCATATGTGGCAGCAGTACATATCTATGCACAGATGCCCTGCATAACTACTGCCATGGACAAATCAGTGTGTAGCTCTGTTCATTGGGATATAACTGTGACATATGTAGCTCAGCATTAAATGTCAAACATCTGATCCATGTTATCTGTGTTCTGTACAGTAGTGTGTACAATGGCTGTTTGAGGGAGTAGTGCATACAGCTATATAAACATGGATGTGACAGAGTAACAAATGCATAATAGTCATATTAACGTGTAGCTTAGCATTGGCAACTGCTGTACCAGGCTGGTATGCTAATCTAGCATTTGCAGCTATATATACACCCTCTAATATTACTGTATGCTCACATGTGACACCTGTTCATGTTGCAGCAAGGCCCAACAGGTCAGCCGTGAGGTCCACAGACTTACAACAGTGTGGACCTTGTGTGTGTATGGCACACACATACGGAGAGATCTTTCTGTGTCAGATATATTAGCATCTGTACATGTGCATAGAGCAAGGGACATACTGCAACTGTTTGTGAAGGGTGGACATATATATGTTGTTGAAGGTTGTTATGTGCATATTTCTATGTAGGTTGTAGTGTGTGGCAAACAAGACAGCATACAGTGCTGGTATATGACATGTGGTGGTTAAACGCTGTGGGTATGATTTGTCAGGTTTGCAGTGTTGCAACCAGTGAGGCCTGCTAAAGCTACATGGGCTGAGAACACCTTCAATGCATTCCGCACAAGACTGTGCAATATTATTACATAACTGTATACCTCACAACCTTTGCATAATTGATATTCCCACCATGAAAGGTGGGACTGTATATGTGCCCATATGTATATCTATATGTACACCAATGTATGTTTATATGTATGTGTGTGTGTGTGTATATATATATTTATATATATATATATATATATATATATATAGAGAGAGAGAGAGAGAGAGGGTCATAGTTACTGTGACAGATGCCTGGTGACACAGCCATGGACTCAAGCTCAATGTTGAAACTGCAATGGCATCCCTTCTGGCAAAAAATCTGTACCCATGAACTACCACATAGGTGGTAGTGTACCTAACACCAAAAGTGTGATAACAGACCATGGGACACAGGTGGACAGTAGTCTCCCCTGTGATAATCACAGTGCCACACTAGTCATGTAATCTGTCTATGTGGCACACCTCATCAAATAAGGTGTGTCATCCAGGGAAATATAGGTCAGTGTTCCCCTCAACTCATCACTCATAAAACCCATTATGGAGTACAATGCCCCATTTGGTATGTACCTCACAAGACATCTACAGCAACTGGAAAGGCCACAGACATACCACACAAAGAGTAATACCGGCCTCAAACAGATGCCCTATGCAGACTGTCCCACAAAACCACAGCTAGGCAGTGTTGCATACCGCCTACCCAGAGGTGACCTCTGCCTATCATACAAAGCTATGTCAAACCTAGAGCTGTTGGACATACTCACGTAAACAGATCACAATCCCTACGAGCTACATGCTCTAGGGACCTAACCTTGTCACCTCAAAAAACAGAACATGCTGGAGGGATAGATTCCTATCTCAGAGATATCTCATACTCTGGAACAAACCACCTATCAATAGCAAACAAAGCAATTGTCATTAGTGGTCATCATGAATAATCCTGATGATTGGATGGGAGATAGGAAATACACCCCAGGAATCACCTCTGTGGCTCTACTTGACAGGGGCACGTGAAATTAAATTACATGTGTGTCAAAGGCCAGGGTAGCGTATGGCTAGGCTTTTATAGGCCCTAGGGCCAATAGCCTATTACCTACCTATGAACCGATACACACCCACATGTACTTGTTGCAATAATTGCTATGTGAGGTTGACTGAGTGTGATGGTGAATTTGTTGGTGAATGTGTCAAAGTTCTGTATATGTGTGATAGCTTAGTGGGAAACTGTTTCTGTCATGGTATTTTGTGTCCTAGCTCTGATCCCAGCAAAAGATGCGTATGCTATTGCTATGCAGAAAAAGCTGTATAGCATACAGTCTGACGTAGTCCCTTGGTGTCGACTGGGGTGTGCCATTGTAGGCTAAAGCAGTACATGTATACTTATTGATTGGTACTGCTGGTGAATCCAAATCCCATATGAACTGTAGTACTACCTGAAGCTGTAGCCCTAAACAGCACAGTATGGTGTATGTCCACATTGCTTGTAACCACTGTTTTGTGTGTTCCCTGTAGTCCTCACAGAATACATACCTCAGGCATAAGGTTTTGTAAGTACTGACACACAGTACTGTATGGTACACAGGTAAAGCTCATCTGGGTTGCCATACCTTTGTGTCTTGTATGTATGTCTGATGTGTGTGTGGGTATGCCTGTAACATGCCCTCGGTCATATGTGTGTCACAGGATATAAGTGCATATCTAGCAACATTTATAGTCTAATACAGCAGTATGCCACCTATATTAACGAACGTGCACATATGTTGGGCAGGGGTTTGCCATCAACACCTAGTGTGGTATACTGGTAATACTGTAACTGGACTTTACAATCATTGCAATGGATGACATATTTTTTATGCATTAGCTTGATATATATACCTCCTGTGTCTAGGTGGTGCAATGTGTCACATACAGTGTGCCATGTACTGTTGTATAGTCTTACATACTGGTTTCTCTTTGTTGCTGTGCAGAACATGGTTTGATATATAGAGCATGCCAGGCACTGTCAGGCAGTTGTGGGTTGAGCACTGATATGTGGTATTGAAAGTGTGTATCCTCTGACAGCCAATAGGTTGCTATATATGTCAGTTCAGTGATATCTGTACTTTAGAATGTTAAGTGTGCCACATGACTTGCTCACACATATTGTTTCATTGTCTTCCAGGGTCATGGCTTACCATCGCAACCCTACCTATAGCCAGGCAGAGGATGAAGTGATAACAACCAGCCTGGTTCAGCACTACACACTGCTGTACTCAAGAACCAGCCAGGACCAGCATGAGCGGACTGCACTGTGGCAAGATGTTGTCCGTAGGGTAAATGACATAGGCATGCATAACCGGACCTATGAGCAGTATGCCATCACTGCAGTGATTTACTTAGACATGTCCGGCAGCGTGCATCTGATGTCCGTAGACAACAGCTTGCCACAGGTGGTGGGGTAGCCATCCATTCCCCCATCACCAGAGTGGAGGAGCTGCTTCTGAGCCTGGTGGCTCCTGGCCAACAGCAACAACAGCAAACATGTATCATCATGGAGGCCAGAGCCACCCAGCGAGTTGACACAGAGCGTGCAGGTAACATGGCATATCTGTAGACTACTGTTACCTCTATTGGTAGATCATGCATATGTGAGATGTGTACTGTGTAGTTAGAAGATGTGGAGCCTGGTGTTGTGCAATACTGATAACTTGTAACATAATCTGTAGGTCTGTGACTGTCAACCATTGTACTACTGTAAGATTGCAAACCCACAGTAGCAATGCCACAGTTGTTACCACTGACAAACTGTTTCATATCCTTGTAGGTCCCTTTGGTGTGAAAGCAAGGCAGCAGACACATGCTGGTGAGTGTGTTCTACATTTAATATTGCAAATTAAATGTGTATGTATATAGGTGAGGTGTAGGTCATGTACACGTAACACACCTACGCATAATGCATGCTGTGAATGTTTGGTGTGAGACTATGCACATCTCAGTAACGTGAGTAGCTGCCTGAAACACATGCAATACACAGAGCATCCCACACAATTGTGGCAAAACTGTAGTGGACATTGGATAGGCAGAGTCGATACACATGCACACAACATACACAACTTTGTCATACGTAGTACACGTTAATATGCTACACATGGCGTATTCAGACACCCGCTGTAAGGTCACACTCCAGTATCCCAAATGTCATCCACACAGCACACATAATATACCTGAGGGGTAGAGGCCTATCATGGGGCTGTCCGACACTCTTCAACACATAACACATTCATGTTACACAATGCTCCCTATTGGGCACCTTACAAACCCATGTAACAACTGGCTGTGAAATGGTGAATGTAGCCATGGTACTGCAGTTCAGGCACAGCATGCTAGGTGCCAGTCTGGCACACATTAGTAGCCTTGAGTGACCACATGATGCTGCATGATGATGGCTCATGGTACTACACCCCACCCAGTTACAGTAACCACAGTACTACACATAGCATTCATTACTATGCACCTCAATGTTGTGTGTGTGCAAACATATGCACCTATACACAATATGAATAGCAATCACCATTTATACAAAGTGACACATATATGTCTTGTAATGCTATTGAGTGTATAGGTCACATGACACACATTGGGTATGTGTGATGTTTAATGTTGCAGTTGTGTTGTAGCATGCCATGTCATGGCTGGCACTGACATGTCCACAATATGTCCTACACTCACCATAACCACTGAACAATCCATCAGGTATGCATGCACCACTCATCCTGTGTGTATACATAGCATGCATGTGTTAAACCTGTGTCCACAATTATCTGCTAAAGACATAGACGCTCTAATCAGAAATGGATATCTATGTGACACACAGATACACATCCAGCCATGGTATGTATACCTGTGAGTGATGGTGCACAGGACATTGCAGAACTTTTAATACTTGCACAGCAATGTTGTGTCCATGTACACATTGTGTTCCAGGGTGAGGCCAATCACTGAACAACAACACACATGCATCAAAGCCATGTATACTGTTATTAGCAAGGGCTGTCTACACTTACACTGAATGCTGTTAAGCAACACACGTCCTGCATGCTGACACGTGTGATATGACTGTTTGGCTTGTGATACTGTACCCCACCATCAACCGCTATTGAGTATGTTCTGGATTGCTGGTGGTGTGTGTGTGTGTGTGTGTGTGTGTGTGTGTGTGTGTGTGTGTGTGTGTGTGTGTCTGCTTTAGTGAGGATTGTATTTGTGTGCATGTGTGCATGTATTCATGTGTGCATGTGTTCATGTGTTCATGTGCTCATGCATGCACGTGTGCATGTGTGCAAGTGTTCATGTGTGCATGTGTTCCAACATCATGTACAGGTCATGAAGTGTGTTTCCTGTCTTCCTCTCACAGGTGCTGAGGTTAGGCTGGTTCACTGCAGCAGGGAACCCGATGTCACTGAGCAAAATAGTGATAATGAGGATAGGTGTGTTGAGGCACAGGCATGTTTGCCAGGGTCTGTCGTTGGGCCATCAATCGACAGTACACAAGTGTCCACCCCATCCATGCACACAGTCATAAGGCCAATACATCCATCACCGATGCCCTTAGCTGAGGGACAGTGTACAGTCGGCATTGGCCAGGACAGTGTGGTATCTATGGCACATGCATCCCGACACAGCAGCCATACCCAGATGTCTGGAATGGTACCACATAGGCAGATGTCCAGGGGTTCTTGTCAGAGAACTGCTGCTCATTATGCCCCTGGCAGATGTGCCACAGGTCTTACAACCTCACGCATGTTCCAGGCTGTCATGAAGGCACAGGCACATATGAAAGAGTACACCAGACAGGGACTAAGGGCACAGAGAGCACATAACACTGCTGTATTTGACAGTATCCATGACCTAGCAGGTGCCATCTGTAATTACACTGAGGTCACTGATAGACATTGGGGTGAGACATTAGATGTCCTCCGCAATGTCATATCCATGTGTCAGGACAGTGCGGGACAGTTGAGACGTTGATGTGGACGCATGCCAGCAATATCAGCAGCTGGCAGTCACTGCGGACATCCCTCAAGTCACAGCCACTCCTGTAGTGCCAGTACCAGCCCCAGCAATGTTGAGGGTGGGCTGTCCATAGACCGTCCTAGAAGACCACATGCATGTGGCTCTGGACAGTCCCAGCAGGGACCTGGGTCCAGTGTACATAGTACACTGTCTGGATTAGTACCTGATACTGTCAGTAGCACACCTGCCAGGCACAGGTACCATATCCGTGGCCAGAGACGGAGATCTGTAAAGCCTGGCAGGTACAGTCTGTGGCTGTCCCACAAATCCCTGTATATGGCAGCCACATGGTTGAACTGTGTGCATGCAGACACCGACACACAGAGAAACCAGACACCTAGGGCTAACACATACCCACCCACATTACATCAACATTGGCCCATAGCAGTACTCTTGGCCCTCACACACACACACACACACACACACACACACACACACACACACACACACACACACACACACACACACACACACATACATGTCGATTGTATGGCTCAATGTAGGGCTCTGGCAAACCAACAACACACCCTGTGCATATGATGAAACCTGTGCCACCTCCTGTCATCTGTAACACTGATGCAGGAACAGGCTACCATGATGCTGATGCACAGGGTGACTTTATAGCAGTATAGCAATGTTAGCATGTTGTCAGCAGTAAAGTGTAATGATATCCTTGAAGGTGTAGCTGAGCAGGCATGAGGCATTAAAGCTATGATTGTCAATGTAGTATTGTTTACACCAGTGTTAGTTCCAATAGTGTATTGTCCACCCACGTGCCACTTGGCCGATGTGTGTAGTATTGGCAGCATGTGTTAGAGAGTGGACAGTATTTGTGGGATGTGTGTAGCACAGATTTGTAGGTGTACATTTGTGAACATGGTGGAGGTGCACTGTCTGCATGTACGTGCATAGCGGACACATGGGCAGGGTGACATGCCCTGTATTACACAGTAACACTCCATAGTTCCTATTGGTGGCCAGTATGCATGGTACTACACACATTGTGGAACTTGAGTACACATGTGTGTATGACATGGTTTGACACTGTGCTGTGGGTGATACTGTTACTATCTGTCAATGTTTTGTATTCTGGTAGTATACATAACTTCAACAGCCTGACCATACACAATCATTAGATGATGTCTTGACAACTGACACACAGATGTAGGACACACAGTAACATTTGGATCCTTCAGGTACTTTACTATGCCAGTAACCAGTGGTATTCACCTGCACCCATTCCTGAGACCACTCCTGTTTGGCATATAGCTCTCTTAGGTACAAGTAATCACAGTAGGGATATGTCCGTCCACGTCTGGAAATACATACTGTGGCCTATAATGCATTCTCCAGATGACACACACATCCTCCACAAGCGTATCATACAGACAGATACCTGTTGTCAGACCCATGCTGTAAAGCTATAAGCCAACTAAAGCATAGTCATCCACCTTTACAAAACATAGTATCCCCACAGTACCACATAGGTAATAGCCACGAACATGATGAACAGGTACCGATGTGTACATGCAGCCAAGTGATATGTCATCTCTCCTTTGCTAATCACAGTTCCAAAGGTATTTTGAAATCCCTCGGTGGATCACATAAGCAAAAAGGGGTCTGCATGCATATCCACAAAGGTTGTTCTACACCTATAATGAACAGCCATCATTGACAGACTTTACTGTGTTTGAACAGGTCTGAAATATACCTCAGCCATAAACCCTCACTCACACTATGCAATAGAAACTGTAATGAGTGTGTGTGACACGGATGACCTAGGCCAGGGATCACTGCAGTGGCTGGGCTTGACACAAGCATACAGATGTGACCTAAGGTCTGGAAAGGGGCAGCACACTCTGGCAGAGATGACAGATGTGTTCATGGAGAAAGCAGAGGTCCCACCTATGAAATAATTGAGGTCGCATGTATGTATATGTATTTGCCACACAGCTACCTGACATGTGCAATGCGCACACTGTTGTCATACTATGTCATACAGTAGTAAAATCAACACATTGACCAACAGTGTCTCACACACACACACACACACACACACACACACACACACACACACACACACACACACACTCACCAAGTGCAGGATTTAAATCCCTACCTAACTACTGTATGATAATAGAGCAGTATACACTACCACAATGTGCTACACACATTACTGGAAGTTTTCCTTTCCACAGGTATATTTGTAGGATGGTGACATCATCAGACTTGACAAAGATAAGTATACCACTTTTAAGGTGTTTTACTACTCTCCAGAAAGGTTGCTCCTCTCCAAGGAAATCACATACAATCACAGTTGTCAAGTGCAGGATTCAAACCCCCACCTAACTACTTTATGATACTAGAGGAATATGCATTAACACAACACGCTATACACATTACTGGGTGCTCTTTTCCCCACAGGTATATTTGTAGGATGGTGACATCGTCAGATTTGACAAAGATGAGTATACCACTTTTAAGGTGTTTTAGTAGTCTACAAAAAGGTTGCTCCTCTCCAAGGAGATCACACACAAACACACACTTGTCAAGTGCAGGATTTAAACCCCTACCTAACTACTTGATGATACTGGAGGAGTACGCATTAACACGATGCGCTATGCACATTACTAGAGGTTTTCATTTACACAGGTATATTTTTGGGATGGTGACATAATCAGACTTGACAAAGATGAGTATACCACTTTTAAGGTGTTTTAGTAGTCTACAAAAAAGTTGCTCCTCTCAAAGGAGATCACACACAGTTGTCAAGTGCAGGATTCAAGCCCCTACCTCGTACGCATTTACACAACACACTATACACATTACTGTGAGTTCTCCTTTCCACAGGTATATTTGTCAGATAGTGACATCATCAGACTAGACAAAGTGGGTAACTTTAGGTGACATAAGGTGGGCTACATAGAAGGAATTCCTAAACACTTTGGCCTTGTGATCATCAAAGGAGAGTTTACTATCTCCCTGGGTCCCCAGGGCCATAATTACTTTCTCCATACATACTGGATTACCACCTACGTGGTAATTTGTGTGCACTTTGTTTTATCCAAAGGGGATGACTATGCATTCTTTGGCATTCTGCTTGAGGGCATTGTTTTGACACCAGGTATCTGTCTCTGTAAGACCCTTCTGGAGGATGTCTGTGTCAGCCGTGGAGTTGATTATAGACCACAGTTAGCAGTCATCTACAAACATGTTCAGCCATACTCCTCCCGTGCTTGCCTGTACCTCTGAGCAGTATCTACTGAACAGGTGGTGTCCCAGGACCAAGACCTGTGGGATGCCATTTGTGACTGGTTTATAGTCTGACATGGCACCCGCAACTCTGAACATGTGTGTTTGATCTATGAGCCAGTTGCCCACCCATCCTTTGACATAGCTGTTAATGTTCAAGCTGGTAAGCTTGTCCATGATGACAGAGTGGGGAATGGTGTCAAAAGTCCTTAGTGAGGTCCAGGTGGGCTGTGTGGACTACTTTCACCTCCATCTATGTCCTTGGAAACTGTTTCAAATGAGTCAACTAGGTTTAGGTGGCAGCATCTGCCTTTAACAAAGCCAAGTTGGGTAGAGGCCAGTGTCTGTAGGTCCCCAATGTCTCTGTTTATGGGTTCCATGATAATGTGCTCCATAGCTTTGCAGACCAGGCTGAGTAGACCTATAGGGCAATGGTTTCCAGGTTCCGTTGTGGCACCCCCTTTGTGGAGCTGGATGACTGTTGGTGTATGCCATTCTTTGGGTACATAGCCTGTGGTAAGGTTGAGTCTGGACAGTGAATGTAGGTGAGGGTGTACTTCCTTTTGGGGCTAGTGTAAGGCGCAGCCTGGAACACCATCCTGTCCCATTGATGCTGTGTTCATAGCTTTGGAGAGGGCTGTCTTTACCTGCATGTCCATGAAGTCTGGGGCTCTGCATTCTTTTGGGATGGACACAGGCCCTTTTGGGGGTGATGGCGGTGGAGTTTACACTGAACTTGTCCCCCAGGATGTGGGCAGTGAAAGTTGGTTCAGTGTATTTCTTGCCATTTGTCAGTAGCTGACAGCATATTTGGAAGTTGCCACCTAAATATTTGGTATAGCTAACGAAGGATTTGTGGTTGTTATTCTTACATTCCTTGGCAATTTGTCTTTAGAAACTGTCCTTGGATTATTTTATGAGCAATCATTGTTTCTTCCTAATAATGATCAGTGATGCCTTTGTGAAGTTTGCTCTATCATGTGTTCGTTTCCTCCTTCTGTTGTATAGCTTATTTATGGGCGATGACCACCAGATTGGTTTCTTGTTTTTGGAGGAGTGCATCTTGGTTTTATTTGGCATGTCTCGATCCCTGCATCCCTGTAGATGCTCATAGAATGCACTTTTAAATGATTCGGCAGATTGTATAGCATTATCTTACAGCAAGGGGGCTTTGGAAATTTTATCTTATAGCAAGGGGGCTTTGGAAATTTCCACTTTGGACTTGAGAAGTGTGCAGTTTGCTTTTGAAAATGTCTTCACAGTGGTTTCCTTGACTGGGGGGGGGGTGTGAATGTCCAGTGTGATTACTTTATGATCTGATATTACCAGAGAGGGGTTTATTTCTGTCGTGGAACACTGGTACCCCATGTTGGTGATGATCAGGTCCAGTATGTTGTCACCTCTGGTGGGCATGGTGACCAGCTGTTCCAGGGCGTTTGAGTTTTTAAACTCTAGGAAACATTGGGAAAAGGACGTTGTACACAAGTAATTCTCCCACTCAATGTTTGGGTAGTTGTATTCTCCTCATATAATGGTGGTTGATAAGACCTTTATATTTTCCACTGTTCTCAGGAATACTGAGTGAGGTTCCTGAGACAAGGTAGGTGATCTGCAGTAAGCTACAATCTGATAAGTAGTTTTGCCCAATGTTAGTTGCACTTGCATGGTCTCCAAGGCCTCATGCTATGCCACAAACCTGAAGGTGTGGGTATCCATAAGGTAAATGGATATACCCCTTCCTTTTGTATTTCACTCGTGGTTTTGGGTCCGAAGATCAGAGGCTTTGTGAGTGTTTTACGTGGAGCATGTCCAACAGCTCTGTGTTTGACATAGCTTTGTATATTAGGCAGAGATCACCTCTGAGTAGGCGATATGTGAGAGAGTACAGCTGGAGCATTTTGAGATGGTCTGTGTATGGCATGTATTTCAGGCTGATAATGTTCTTTGTGAGATATTGCTGCAGGCTTTCCAGTTGTTGTACATGTCTTGTGAGGTACATAGCAAAAGGGTCATTGTACTCCATTATGGATCTAGTGAGTGATGAGTAGAGGGGAACTATGTCCTCTTCCATTCTGCATGAGACACCTTTTGTGATGAGGTGTGCCACATAGAAGGATTTCCTGACTACTGTGGGGATGTGATTATCACAGGTGTGTCCACTGTCCACCTGTGACCCAAGGTCGCTTATCACACTTTCAGTATTAAGTATACTACCGCCTATGTTATAGTTCATGGTTACAGAGTTTTTACCAAAGGGGATGAAAATGCACTCTTTGGCATTGAGCTTGAGCCCATGGCTTTGACACCAGCCATCTGTCTCAGTGAGGCTCTTTTGTAGGATGTCCACATCTTTAACATTTACAATTATAGCTCCTAGTTTGCAGTCATCTGGAAACTTCATTAGCCACAGACCTTCCATGTTAAAGTTTACTTCAGGGAAGTAGATACAAAACAGGACAGGACCCAGGACTGGGCCCTGTGGTACTGCACTCATCACTGGTCCAAAGTCATACTTGGAGTCTACTACTTTCACAGTGTGTGTTCTGTCAGTAAGCCAGTTGGCAACCCATCTTGTGACATAGCAATTTATACCTAGTTTAGTGGGTTTATCTATAATTCCAGAGTATGGGATGGTGTTGAAAGCCGTGGCAAGATCTACATAGGCTGTGTGAAACACCTTACACTTGTCTATGGTTCTGGTGACTGCTTCAATGTCATCTATCAGGTTTAGGAGACATGATCTGCATTTTAGAAACCCAACATAGTTGTGGCCCAGAGTTTGGAATTTACCAATGTCTTTTTTTATAAGTTGTATGATGATCCATTCCATGGCCTTGCAGAGAAGGCTCATCAGGCTAATGGGGCACTAGTTCCTGGGGTCCGTGGTGTCTCCACCCTTGTATAGTGGGATAACCATCGCTGTGCTCCATTCAGCAGGCACAAAGCCTAAGGTGGGGCTATGACTGAACATGGTACATTGGTGTGGTGTCTGTTCGTTTTGTAGTTTGTGTAGAACACAGCCTGGGAAGTTATCTGGTCCCATGGATGCTGTGATACTGGCTTTGGAGAGTGTTTTTTACCTGTGCAGCCATGCTGACAGCAACTTTGCAGTCTTCCATTATAGAGATGTGCTCTTTCATGGGTGAGAGGGGGGTAAGGTTAGCACTGATCCTATCTGCCAGGATGTTGGCAATATCAGTTGGGTCTGTATATTTAGTGCCATTGAGCTGTAACTCAGAGCAGATCTGAGTGTTGTCATGACATGGACCTGTCTGTTGGGCAGAGATCTCCTGAGTAGACAGTATGCAACAGAGTACAGATTGAGTTAAATTCAGTCTTGTTGCATGGGACAACTGTCTGAGGCCAGTAATCCTCCTTGGGGGACAGCAGTTGTTACCAGTTTGTACAGGAGACCACAATTCTTACCTTGTGTGATCTATCTGTGCCCCAGTTGGCAATCCATCAGATGGCAGACATATTTATGCACAGGTTGTTGATTTTGTTGATACGACATGTGTCTGGGATGTTGGCAAAGGGCTTTTCAAGGTCTATGCAGGACGTGTGTAGCTCATTTCATTGATGTATGTCCTGGGTGACTGCCTTGTAAACAATCTAGCAGGTTTGGGAACCATGATCTGCCCATGACCAAACCGTAATTGGTAGGGTTGGATGTTTGTAGGCTCCCAATAGCTCTGTTTATGAGTTCCATCATGATGGATTCCATGGCCTTGCAGATCAGGCTTAACAGGCTTATAAGACAATAGTTCCCATGTTCTGTTGTGCACCAACACTTGTGGAGTGTGTCAAACGTTGCTGTAACACTTAAAACAGTTTCATATCCTGTACAGAGGGTGAGTCTCAACAGACTGTTCAGGTGCAGGGTCTGTTTGTTCTGGAGTTCACTTATGACACAGCTAGGGAAACAATGTAATCCCATAGACGCCATGTTTTCAGGTTTGCAAGGAGCTGTTTACCCATTCTATATGTGATATCTGTGCTTTCACAGTCTCTGGTTATGAAGATAGGGCCTTTTGTCAGTGAGAGGGTGGTATGTATGTATGGGCCTGTCTAACAGGATGTTGGCAATGTCAGTCATTTACAGTTTGCACTGACTCAGGACATATATGAGTGTACATTGCAATTTATGACATAGCGGAAGGAAGTGTCATGGTTCTCTATGGACGCCTTCACAGATTCTTTTGCCAGAACATGGACTGGATGATATTTGGAGTGCACATTGTTTGTTGATAATACTGATTGCAGGTTTATTGATCTTCTTTGCTTTTTCACTTTCTGTGAACAACTTAAGTACTTGTGGTACATAGTTTGTTTATGACAGGGTTCCAATATATTATATGTGTCTGTTTTCATATAACTGTGTGCACAAGGCAGGATTGGTGAATAGTGACAGGTTCCTGAGGTGGAACATGCAACTGCCAGATATGTGTGGCCCACTTCTGTACTCAGACATGGCCTAAGTGTGTGAGCATGCCCAGTATGACCTTTCAGTGCATTGCTGAATGAAATCCACTACATTTGTTGAAGTGTGTGAGCACGCCCAGTATACACATTTATACTATATGTGTGTGGAAAATCAAGTTGTATTTTTACTGCAGGGCTCACCTTTGTGTCATAACTCAACAGGGATCATGCTGTGCCTGCAGGGCTTCCATGAGACACTTTGCATAGACTTATCAACATTTCTACATATGGAGGGACAGCGATTCTTTGTACATTTCTACCCGGGGGCACACCTGATTGTTACTGTGGGTGTACATAGGTTGAGGGGTTCACCTGACACTTATACACATTTGCTAGGCCTGCACTGCTATGTAAGGTACACCATTTCAGTCTGAACTGTTGCCTATTGTACTGGCTTGAGGCATACTACTGTACTACGGGTCTTAGCATCCAATGTCACGTATATTAGATTGCGACTTCATAGTCTACCCAACTCACATCACACCACCTGGCCTGCTGTTCTCTGTCTGCATAGGCCTGTGGGGGAGGTTACCCATATGCCTGTTTAGGGTCATTATACAGCATTTCTTTCTGTTTGCATTAGTGTACAATTGTCCTGCTGTGTTTGTGCCAGTGTATTGCTGTCATGGCTTAGTGGTTCAGTAGTGTGACTATAGTGCACAGTATCCTGGGTTTGAGCCCTGTCACTGCTTTTTATTTTTATGTTAGGCAGACCAGACTGCTTAAGGAACAGTACTGCAAATATGAGCATGTTTACCTGACTTTGCTCAACTTTGCCCGACCTTGCTCAACGTTGCCCGACGTTGCACTAGTTAGCACAGGCAATTTTGTTTACATATAAAAAATAGTGGTAAAAGCTGCTTAGCACTGCTTTATATTGCTTAAAACATGGCAATCATGCCTCAGGTGGTGCTGCAGGGCTGCCTATGTCGGATGCACATTGTACACTCCCTATACATGTTTAAAAACAGGTTGTGTGAAGTTAGGCATCCCTTTTATTTTATGTGCGAGTCAGAGAGAGGTATAATTTCCAGGGTTCCTACTGAGCCAGTGTATGTGCTATGTGTTGCCTCTTTGCCAAGGCCAAGGCATACTGGGCACGCCTCGTTCTGCCTACTGGGGGAGGCTCAGGTTGTTCCTCCTCCGAGTCACACTGTGCCTGTGATGGCCTTGGCAATGGTGGGGGGCTGTTTGGCCCTGCCCCATGCTGTTCCTGCTGCAGCTGTTTTCGCAGGATCATATTGTGTAGCATGGCACATACCATGACAATTTGGGTACATGTAGTTGGTGAGTACTGCAAGGCTCCACCAGATGTGTCCAGGCACCGGAACCGTGACTTGAGCATCCCAAACAAACGCTCGAATACATTTTGTGTTTGTGCTTGTGCCTCATTATGGTGTTCTTGTTCAGGTTTGTGTGCATTTCTGATGGGTGTCATCAGCCACGGCTCCAGTGCATATCCAGCATCCCCCACTAGGTGACCATCAGGGATGACCCATTGGCAAATGTCTGGTACAGCTGTTTCAGATGCTAGATAGGGGAATCGTGGTAGCTTCCAGGGCATCCAGCATTACACATTCAGTATTATGCCCTGGGCATCGCACACAACCTGGAAGTTGATGGAGGGGAAGACCTTGCGGTTGATGTAGGCCCTACCCCGCTCACCGGCTGGTGCTTTGATGTATATGTGCGTGCAGTCAATTGCACCCACTACCTCAGGGTATTCCGCTATTTGCTGGAAGATATGCATATTGTTGGCCAATGCCTCACAGGAATTGGGGAAATATACATGATCACCGACATGTGCTGACATGGCATTCAGGAACTGGTGCAGTACCCTGGATGCTGATGCCTGTGATATCCCCATTATATCACCAGTTGGTCTCTGGAAGGTACCTGTTGCTAGTATTCTTAGGCCGACACATACCTTGGTTTCCACTGGGATGGGTTCCCCTCTGTTGGTTCTGTGTATGAGGCATGGCCTGCACAGCTCAACAATTTGCTGCAGGAGGTCTCTGTCCATTCTATAGTGCTCCACTATCTCCAGCTCATGTAGCCCCTGGTAGGTTACCCTGGGTCTGTACACTCTTCTCCGTCTCCTCACTGTGGGCTGCTCAGCAGCATTTGCAATGGCACCACCCTCAGCATCTTGCACATGTTGCCTTATAATAGCAATGGCAGCCCCTAACATTTTTTGTCTGAGTTAAGCTTTTTAAGTTTTCACTCTCTTTGTATACTGCAGTGTTGCAGTGTTTCTGAGAAAAACGTGGGGGAATATTGTTTGCAGCGTTTTAAGTACTGGGCTGGGCTGGGCTAGTGTACTGCCTGTGTAATTGGCTGATTCTGATTGATTTCACCTGGCAGCTCTGCTAGTTCTCCTTGGTTAACTTCCTACTACTTCTTTTCCTTCCTTTTCCCTTTCTGTTTCCACAGGAGGCAGCACCACGCAAACAAGCACAAACACACACACACGCACTCACACAGGCTTACACAGGCTTAGGCAGGTACATACGCGTGCACACAGGCTTAGACAGGCTTACACAGGCTTACACGGGTGCACACGCATGCACACAGGCTTAGGCAGGTTTACAGAAGTGCAGAAGCATGCACACGATGTAAGCAAATTTGCAAGAAAGTTCAGTGATAGCCATGGCGTACACCTTTGGTTTCTTGGTTTCAGTTAAAACAACTGTAGACACGCCTCTTCCAATCCTGAGTAACTCACAGCAAACACAAGCCACTCTGCTCCAATGAGCTTACAGTCTTTCATACATACCCCCTCATGATGTCACCTATCTTCTACTCTACTATTCCCCTACTCCTACACTTACACTCCAGGGACATGGCTCCCATGCCAGGGAAAATTGGGATTCACTATCCTTATCCTCATTTGCATAGGATTGCCTACTAATACTTGGTTACATCTCTCGAACTGAGCTTTCCCCCTTAGCAACCAATACTCAGTAGCCATGTTGTCTTCAGCCTGCCATTCACCTGCATGGCAGAAGAATATTTTTAATCAGAATGCCTATTTTTGGCTTTTTATTTTTTTTCTGGTTTTTAAAGTGCTGCACATTTGTGTGGTGCTGCGCTACTCTAACATCGGAGATCGGGGGAAAAAATTGATTTTTATTCATTTTCAACTGATAAAAATGCCAATGGCCTTATATTTGGCCATTGGCATGCTTCCTCAACTGGATGCATCCTTTATTTGGAGATGTCATAGCTCTGTTTTGCTATTTGCAGAACGGTACTCCGTTACCAACGGAGTACATTTCTGCAAATAACTCAACTCTTCCACGGACAGGTTAGTGTTTCCTGGATCGCATAATTACCTCATTTGCATAGCTTTCAGCAGCAAATGAGGTAATTTGCATAACATGACGCTGTCCGTGCAAGAGTAGTTTTAGGAACTCTCATGCACGCCCCTGCCGGCTGTTGCTGGATTGCTCGGCAGACATATTGGCTGTCTGCCGGCTTACTCTGCTCTTAGACTCCGTGCAAGCCTTCGTGAATCCAGCCCATTATCTTTCCAAGGAGATGGAGATGTGTTACTTCTGTCACATTCATTAACAATGTTTTTTGCTAATGCAAATGTCTCAAAAGTTATTTCACAGTAACGTTCATTTCCTATATGTAATAATGTCCTAATGTTTGACAAACTGAATCTTAAGGGCATAAAAACATTGATTAAAACTCAGTACCTGTTTATTTGCTGTTCATACTTTGTTTTCACTCACACAATACACCTTTTCCTCCAGCTCTAAACAGCTTCAGTCTGTCTCCTCTGTGCCTGCACATCCTTTTCTTTCTGCAGTCTTTCAATGGAACCTCCTACTGCCACTGTGTAAGTCTTTACTCTGGAAGCATTGCTGTCAGTCTTTCACTGTTTACTGCTCTGATTCCATTTTCCTGTAGCCCAACACACAGCATGCCCTTCCGTACTGTTATTCCACAGGTCAGACATGCACTCGCTGAATCCGCCCTATCATTTACAGCACCCTTCAGTCTTTTTATCATCTCATTGACAAATATTTTGTCCATTACCACACTCCACTACATGGCCTTCAATTCTTCTCTTTTTGCTTCTTCAATCATTATTTTGTAAAACAAAGTCATCCAGACCCCCTTATGCTATGTTATTCATATCCAAAACATCTTTTCCCTTCTGAATTTCAGTTTTTTTACTCCTTCTTCAGCTCAAGTCCAGTCACAGCCTACATCTTAGATTCAGTGATCACCAGTAACAGCTCTCTAGTGCCACCTAATGATCACCTCAAAAAGAGTAGGGGATGACGCCAAGTGACCATGTCATATTAACACTAGTTGGTATGACTACTACGTTAGGCCTCTACTGAAAAGAGCCTATTGGCCTTGTGGGATTAACCTGGTCAAAAAATGAATATATATTATCTTGCAAATACTGAACATATATATATATATATATATATATATATATATATATATATATATATATATATAAAATCACATACATAAATACATGCTTGTGTGTGTGTGTGTGTGTGTGTGTGTGTGTGTGTGTGTGTGTGTGTGGTATAATATATAATTTAAATTATCCTAATGCAAGCATGGAGACCTGTGTTGTACTAGATAGTAAAGTTCAGATATGTATGTGTAAAGAGTGGCAAGAACATCTAAGTGGGTCAACTTAAAGGTATATTTCACAATATCTCTTATGGTCTCTGACACTGCTTGCCTAGTATTATGTTCCTGTGTTACACTGTCACTTTATTTATTCCAAAAACATCAGCACTGCCCCTGTAAGTACATTGAACACTCAGAGTAGCTTGGTATAAGACATTTCATAACCCCGTCCATTATTTTTTCAAGTAGCCAGTTATTTGAAGGGGCATATCAATTACGTTCTACTTGTTCTTCACACCATGAATTATTGTTAATGGATTTAGATATTAGTAAAATGTACACTTAGACAGGGACTGGATTGTTTTAATTAAGAGCTGACCTGTTTATAAATAAGAAACCAAAACATTTCTGTTTAGAATGTGGCACAACCATTTTGCCCTTTATTTTGTATATACATTATAGCTGGAATTGATGTTTTTAAAGAAGAGTCTCAATCAATAATTTAAATGTAGGCTACACAGAAGTTAATAAATAGAATTACGTAAACACATTGGTAGATTAATAGGATGAGAAACTTTTCAAACTCTAAGATATGAGAATAATGCAAAAAGGATAAGAGAAGAAAGAAAGAAAAAAGTGTAACATTGGTTACGGCAAGAGAAATATCTCAAAGAGTGGAAAAACATAAGAGATTTTATCAAAAGAATTAGAC
The DNA here is from genome assembly GCF_019279795.1 of Protopterus annectens. Classification (NCBI taxonomy): domain Eukaryota; kingdom Metazoa; phylum Chordata; order Ceratodontiformes; family Protopteridae; genus Protopterus; species Protopterus annectens. The sequence goes on from NC_056734.1 coordinate 852,310,263, forward strand.
AATAAGTAAAAATGTAAGTATATGGAATGGCTTATAAAAAAACTGAAGGTGCTGCTTGCTGTATTTCAGAATTATTAGAATAATTATTATACAGTTGCATTCATGAGGAAGAAGAGAATTAAGATTATGAGCTGTTAACATGCTGATTACTGTGGAACATAGTTTGATCTCCTCAGCTTTCATTTCCCTTGTTTGTGACCTTAAGCAAATCACTTAACCAGGCAGTACTTTGGGACAACTGTGAAACTGAGTTAGTTCTCCTTAATGATCTCCTGGTCTCCATACCTATTAACTATCTATGAACCTAGTATGCAAATGTGTGATCATCTATTCTAAGAGAAAATGGTTTACCTTTTGAGAGCCTACCCAAAATAATGACAGTGTTCTGAACATTGAACAGAGCTCCTGTTTTCAAAGAGCATCAAGAGAATCTACAAAGGACAGGCAAGAAAACTTTATATATATATATATATATATATATATATATAGCAAGCTATATGTATATGTATATGTATATGTACACATACACACACACACACACACACACACACACACACACACACACACACACACACACACACACACACACACACACATATATATATTTTGACACTTGATCTTCAACACAGTTCATTAAAAAAAAAAAACACTCTAAAACATATTTAACTGAAAACACAAATGACTGAATCACATTTGATAGAAAAATGTGTAGAGCTATAGAAAATCAGTGCTGGTATTGTTTTAGATTATAGGAATTACAATGGAAATTAGTGCTGTACCTTGCTAATGCACACTGTTATGCGGTATACCTGTCTCTAGAAGTCTGTGTATGGCAGGACCCGACCTCTAGTGATTTGTGGTTTACTTTCTGTGATATAAATCCAGGCGACTATTGCGTCCACACACAAATTTAATTTGAAGCGCTTTTCATCTGCTTCCTAGCAGACTTCATCAGAAAATACAAATGCCATATAACAAACTCATTTAAATACTATAATCACCAAAAAAGCGGGATAGTTAAACAATTAAGTTGACGAATACAATCAAAGACCATTCAAGCAGGTCAACTGTATACACCTCTAACTCACAAATAAATACAGTAAATAAACACTTATTAAAAATGCTAGAGTACAAAAAATGTAAATATAAATATACCCTAACTCTATCTTGCTGATAAAAACATTACACCACAATCTAAAAACAGGTTACACTTTCGTTAACATTAAATAAACATTTACCTGCACCTATACATTTAATTATACTGAAATCTAACAAACACAGTTATACCCTTACTTCAAAGTTACCTCTGTAAACTCTTAAGTTTGAGAATACTGCTGATTGAACATGCTTCATTTAATCCAGGTACATTACATGCATCCGGTTTTATTTGTCATTTCAGTTCCAATTCTTCTAGTTTGAAAGCAAACGGGCCACCTCAAAAATCACGTTTGATACTTTCTATAACTAAGAATTTGAAATGATGGTTACTAAAAACAGAGATATGCTTAGCAAGTGCATTGTCTACTTTATTACGACTTATAGCATAAAAATGCCCGTACATCCTATCCCGGAGTCTACACTCCGTTTTCCCACATAAAATGCAGGGCAACACATACACTTTGCTAAATAAACAATCGTCCCTGAATTACAATTAAATTTGCCATATTGATCAAGAAGAAAAAACCACACTGCCAGGTAAAGCACTCTCCTTAAATGAACGAAAACAAACACAGAAAGTATAGAGTGCACCATGAACTGTATCACAATACAAATCGATTTCCACTAAGTTCTTCAATTAGATAAATGAGTTCCAAGGTATTAAGTAGAAGTCCACTTTATTAAAAATGAAAACTGCAGAGAATAGTGTGAGCGATTTCGCGTTGACTCGCAACGCTTCATCAGACATAAAAACATACTGCAAAGTAGGTCATTAAATACACATGAATTGCATGATGTCACAATCACTTAAAAGGGCAATAAAAACAATACATTGTTCTAAAACTACATATTAATGCTTAAGGGATCTGGCAGCTAAGAAGGGCTTAATGGTGAACCTATCATTAAGCCCAAATCTATGTGCTTGAAGCTTCAGTATCCATTTACTTTCTCTTTCCTCCACTCTGTTTTGTAAGTTGCCTAGTCTTCCATCTATATGAACTAATTCTAAAACCAAAAACTTGAAAATATGTGTATTTCCAAGCTCAATAGTATGTTTCGCCAATGCGTTTAGGGCATTGCCTTTGGTGATGGCATAAACATGCTCCCTTATTCGTTCACGCAACGATCTAGTGGTCATCCCTACATAAAATTTATGACAAACCTGACAGTCAGCTAAATAAACTAAGTTGGTAGACCTACAAGTTGCATAATGGTTGAATGTGTATGATCTTTGTGTAATGGGATGTTTATATGTACCATACCTACATATATACCACGTTCTCAAAATTTTCAACAAACATTGGCACCTACTGATGATAGATGAAGACATCAAATCCCTTATAGACACTCAACCCAGAGTAGCTTACAAGAACATGCTTTCCCTGAACAGACTTCTATGTTATGATAGACCTCACAATCATACACAACACAACACCCACAAGACCGGCACTTTTGCTTGTCAATCCTGCAATCAATGCAGACACATTGCCAGTCCCTGTACACACACATATAAACATCCCATTACACAAAGATCATACACATTCAACCATTATGCAACTTGTAGGTCTACCAACTTAGTTTATTTAGCTGACTGTCAGGTTTGTCATAAATTTTATGTAGGGATGACCACTAGATCGTTGCGTGAACGAATAAGGGAGCATGTTTATGCCATCACCAAAGGCAATGCCCTAAACGCATTGGCGAAACATACTATTGAGCTTGGAAATACACATATTTTCAAGTTTTTGGTTTTAGAATTAGTTCATATAGATGGAAGACTAGGCAACTTACAAAATAGAGTGGAGGAAAGAGAAAGTAAATGGATACTGAAGCTTCAAGCACATAGATTTGGGCTTAATGATAGGTTCACCATTAAGCCCTTCTTAGCTGCCAGATCCCTTAAGCATTAATATGTAGTTTTGGAACAATGTATTGTTTTTATTGCCCTTTTAAGTGATTGTGACATCATGCAATTCATGTGTATTTAATGACCTACTTTGCAGTATGTTTTTATGTCTGATGAAGCGTTGCGAGTCAACGCGAAAGCGCTCACACTATTCTCTGCAGTTTTCGTTTTTAATAAAGTGGACTTTTACTTAATACCTTGGAACTCATTTATCTAATTGAAGAACTTAGTGGAAATCGATTTGTATTGTGATACAGTTCATGGTGCACTCTATACTTTCTGTGTTTGTTAAATTTACCATATGCAGAGTATTTATAACCATTAACTGAGAAAGAACTGGTCACATCCACATATTTACAAAAATTACATGACTCACATTTAACTATACCTGACATTTTAACTGGTTTAGGAGTGTGTTTTTCTAGCAATTCTTTCAAATTCCTACCACGTTTAAACACTACTTTTGGGAGCGTAGACCTGGATTACCTGGATTAAATGAAGCATGTTCAATCAGCAGTATTCTCAAATGTAGGAGTTTACAGAGGTAACTTTGAAGTAAGGGTATAACTGTGTTTGTTAGATTTCAGTATAATTAAATGTATAGGTGCAGGTAAATGTTTATTTAATGTTAATGAAAGTGTAACCTGTTTTTAGATTGTGGTGTAATGTTTTTATCAGCAAGATAGAGTTAGAGTATATTTATATTTACATTTTTTGTACTCTAGCATTTTTAATAAGTGTTTATTTACTGTATTCATTTGTGAGTTAGAGGTGTGTACAGTTGACCCGCTTGAATGGTTCTTGATTGCATTCGTCAACTTGTTAATTGTTTAACTATCCCGCTTTTTTGGTGATTATAGTATTTAAATGAGTTTGTTATATGGCATTTATATTTTCTGATGAAGTCTGCTAGGAAGCAGATGAAAAGCACTTCAAATTAAATTTGTGTGTGGACGCAATAGTTGCCTGGATTTATTTGTTTTTTACCTAGTTTTTTCGTGTTTGTTCTATATTACTTTCTGTGATATGTTTACTGTTAAATCATCCTGAAATAGCACCATTTATCTACCTACAAACACAATAAAATTGTGTTATGCAGGGGTGCTGCACCCCCCACACCCCTGCTACTTAAATATTGTCACTCCAAGATTGCACTGCAGTGCAGGAAAGGGGAATCACCCAGTCCCACACTGTAGCGGGATCTCCGCTATCATTTGTCAGCTTTTCAAACGTTAGCTCATATGGTGTCGGCCATATGAGTTTTGAACATTTGAAAGTTCGAACAAATAAAGGGCTCCCATATATATATATATATATATATATATATATATATATATATTTATTTATATATATATATATATATATATATATATATATATATATTATACACACACACACACACACACACACACACACACACACACACACACACACACACACATATATGTGTATGTATATATATATATATATATATATATATATATTAATATATATATGTGTGTTGGGTCTTCGTAACTTTGTGAAATGGAGCTTTGGTTGACATCTGTTGAATCAACACAATTTGATCAACTAAACAAATGGTCAACAGGTGCGTGAGATCACAATGCCTGGGTAGAGGAGTGTGCCCTTTTCCCCAGGGGTTATGCAATTTTGGAGCAAAAATATATAATTAGCAAGGGTTGTGGAGGAGTGGATGCAGGGGAGCTTTCCCTACTGCAAAAAACAATGCTTTCATAGTTTTGCAGTTGCTGAGATTAGTTCTTGGTGCATGTGTAGTAGCTTGTCGACATGCATAATGCTGATTAAATTGTTTTGACATTATGAACATCAACACAAACAGTATTCAATCAATTTTAAGTAGACACACACACATGTATATATATATATATATATATATATATATATATATATATATATATATATATATATATACATATACATATAGAGACACATACCCATACATATTATTATAGTTATAATATATTTGGTAACATCATATAACATCATATCAGTTAACATTAAATAATTTTTAAAGCATAATTTTTTCTTATATTTCATAAGTAAAATTTCAAACTTGTTCCAACAAACAAAATTAACATTACTGCTTGCTTTTCTGAATGTTATTGCATCTTTCTGTTGTTTTACATAAAACTGTAGTTAACTCTAAAAGCTCATTTTCAAATGTAGATTTTCAGGTTTCCATTTTCTTGTGATTACTTTCCCACAACCACTAACAAACTTCAAACCATTTTTCTACTTATTGTTATTCATTTACATTTGAACAGGTGGATTAATCAAAATAGTTATTGTTAATGGACAGTTATCTGTCATAAATCATTTAAAAAGGTGCCAGTTTATTTTCTATAGAGTTTTAATTTGTCACGGTTAATATAAAATGTGTGCCCAATCTGCCTCACTTATATTTTATACCTCCAACTTTTTGAACACTTTGCTTTCTTAAATTTAGTGATGTTATATGAAGTAACAAAGATCTCATGCATATTTCCACATTAAGGATTTCCAGTAAGTACTAGAAGCAACTACAGCAACTGATTTCAATCATAAAGTTTTGTTCTCAGCTCCATTTATTTCATTAGGTTACAAGCAATAAGAAAATTCCATTTTTTTTTAATTTATGTTGTTTTTCAACATCAATTCATACAATTTTAACAGACTTTCTTCTGCAATACTTCACCTTTATTAATAGATAGGTAATACAGGCCGGGTATCGTCTACCTTTCCTCATCATTTAAAAATCTTTTACAGCTAACTAAGCTTTCTATTACTCGTTTAATTAGTAGATCATATGAGGAATATGGTTTGTGTTTGATTAATATTTTGTCTGTTGAAATTAATGTACCTTAGTCCAAGCAGTTATATTATATTAAATCCATATTAATTTTTAGCATTTTCATTTCTTTGAATTTTTGGACTTTCAATTAATCTTATTGTTGATGCTATAGGAAAACTGAAAAATGCCCATTTTTAAGTGAGGGCAGTTTGCAAATATAATTCTTAAATGACATCAGTAATGTGTTTGTAGAAGGAGAACCTAATTATTTGATACTTGTTTTTTCTATAAATAATTTCTGAAAAGCCAAACAAACCTGTTGTTTATGATTTCACATTTCTAAATCATTTTCTTTACCATTTCTGCAGATCATCATGTATGTTCTTCCACTGGCAGTTATACAAGGAATCTAATCATTATATTATTATACTAAATGCTGCTTCTAATACATAAGATTGTAAATCTGGAAATCCTATGCCTCCATTTCCCACCATGTAATATGTTTATTATATGACATTTTAGGTTTTGATGAGCACTAAAGTATAGATATATGAGTTTTTCCCATTTTCTAAGCAATACTTATCTAGTAATAAAGCAGTTAATTCAAGTAAGTATAAATGTTGGGTGCTATTACTATCATCTTTATGAGTCTTAATCTCTCTTTAAATAAGAAATATTTCCATTCCATTTTTACTTAACTGTGAAATTTCTTCAATAAAATTTAGCAAATAATTATTAATAAGTGAATTCAAATTAGGTTGAATCTTTATCGTTAAGTAATCTGTTTCTTGTTTGCCCCAGTTAAACTTACATTTCTCTCTCAATGATTAATTGATGTTTTGGTTTGTTAAGATGACTTTACTGCTGTTGCATTTCACTGATGATAAAGAGTTAAATTTTAGATTGAAAATATGTAAATATTTTGACTCCTTCATTTTTTTCTGATAATGTAAGGAAATAGTTCAATAGCTAATGTGAACATTAGTGAAGAAAGTGAACATCCCTGTTCTATTCCTTAAGTGATCTTAAATATCTGAGATAGTCCTGTTTTGATAAATGCTTTAGAGTGTACATACAAATTGCTTGTTATTTTAATGAAATTTTCAGATAATCTAAATAATTTAAGCATTTAAATAAAGTGTTCTAATTTACAGAATCAAAATCCCTCTTGTTATCAAGGCTAATTAAAAATTATTTTATGTTATTACTTTTGGCTGTATCCAAGATAGGTATTACACTTTTAATATCATCATGCATTAAAACTGTTAATTATAAAACCTGTTGCATCTTTATTAATAATGTCACCCATAATACTTTTTAATATATTTTTTAACATTGATGCAAAAATGTTGTAGTCTGTGTTAGGAACTGCAAACAGTGGGACCCGTCTCCATAATTGTTTAATATTTATTACTTTTCCAGTCTGGATTTCTGTGCATGAGCTATATTTTTTCTGTCTTGCTTGATATGTATTATGTTCATTTACCGTTTTCTGCAATCATGTTTAAAATGGATTTTGTAGTTTTATGTTTCTAGAAAATAATGGGAGAATTGTAAAAAGTAACTATTTTTAGAGAGAAATTGATGGAAATAATAAATGCTAAAAACAACACTGGAAAGTCATGGAAACAAAACAGGAAAGATAAAAAATATAAAAAGGGAGGACAGTGATTAACTTTAGTTTACTTCACACAAATAGTGGTGCACTACAAATACAAAACAGGCACTCAGCCACTGACCTGAAAATGTAATGCTAGGCATTTAAAATAATTTAATGCAGCACTATAGAAAAAAATCAATATTTAGATTTACATACTTTGAAGAAGTTATGAAGAGAAAGAAAAGAAGGAGCAGTTAAAGTACTCAGGGAAGAATGGATGGGGAATGGAACAAAATGGGAGTACAGTGGCAACTGGAGAGAAAGAAGGAAGATGGCAAAAAAAAAAATACAGAAATTTTGTTTTGTATCAGCTAAACACAACATACACTTTCTTGTGTGAGAGCTGCGCTGAGATAGTAATTATGTTAGTTTAATGTGGATCTGCATAATCCCTGTGACGGCAGGCCCACAGTTCTATGCTACACAGATAAAAATATTTATTTTAGATATCAAAACATTCCTTTTAGTCTATTGGTTCAAGTGCTGTGTCATATGGCAAGTATTTACTTAATACTATCTCCTACATTTTGTATAGTTTTTATACCATGCAAAATGGCTGTAAATTGCTGTTGTATTTCTGCACATCTAGTTGTGACTGATATAAATTCTTTTTCATATTGCTCTTCATCATACTAAGTCTTTTAGCCACTACTTTCACCTACTCACTTTATATCTTGCTATATTTATCTATATGCCTGAGCCTTCATATGGAAGATATTGCATATGCTACAGAGATAATCCTTCAGTCACTGTACAGGACCAATTACTTGCAAAAATCAGCTGCAATGGGATAGACAGTGATGGTACAGGCTCATACTACCCTTAATGACTTTACTAGGATTAGTACTTCTTATGAGGAAAAGTCTTACCAGGTTTAACCTAAGTTACACTGCAATAACTCACATTAAAATTGCAGATTCATGGTAATATATGGGATGGACAAGTATCATATCAGTAATAAATGGAAAAAAATCAACAATTGACAACACACTGGTTTTGACAGTAAAACAGCAGTAATAAGAGATTTATCAAGGAGCAAGCCACTGCACCCCAACATCTTATAGGGAAAGGGTAACCTCTCCACTTCCAAAGGTTTGGAATCTTGTTCATAATTATGTACAATTTAACAAGGGCTGGATATGAGTAATCCTGGTGAACAACAGCATTCCATTTAATGACTAATAAGTAAAAACATTTGTCCATAAAACTGGATGCCATGGAAAGCAATACAGGAAAGGAAAAGTAAACCTCATTCACTGAATAATAAGCAAACACGGACACCATTATTATATCAATATCTCACAGCTAACACTGAATATTAAACATACTGTCTCTGTCATTCATTTCACAGTACTGTGGATGTATGACATTGGCATCTGAACTCTTTAACAACTTTCATGATGCAGACAGAGCCTGTGGCTCTGCTTTCCTTGATGAACACAGTCTGGACAGCATTGTTGTTATGAAGCACTCATACATGATTTACTCTAGAAAGATATAAGAAATGATTCATGCAAGTAAATATAATGTGATCCAAAATGTAAACACAAATGGTCTAAAATGTAAACATGTAAGCAGCTGTTACCTTACATGGTGACATGAACTGCTAGCAGTATTTGCTCAGGAATTTGTTAAACCACCTAATGTAATGAGGAAGACAGGATAATTAATACTGAATGATAATTAATATTTAATGGAACTTTATTTTGTGGGCAAAATTCAGTCTTCCCTATGCAGCTAAGTGACAGTGTTAGCCTTACTTAATTTGGCAAAGTAAATCTTTTAATGTATTTCACATTCACAATACGTCTGTATTTCTGCTACGTGGGAGACTTGTCCTACATTATACTTTATGGTTCTATGATTAAAACATGTTTTAAATATTTTCTCATGATGTGATTAAATACTAGTGGCTCTATTTATCTCAGCCTGGGAAAACATACGCTTTTATAGGTAAAATAAAATCAACTGTCTCTATCTGAATATAAAAGTTACAGAAAGAAATACAATTAAAACACACTTTTTACCATTTGAAGTCTTGCTGTAACTCTGGATGCAAAACACATCCTCTCTCACTATATAAATGTCTGCATTTATGCCATAACTGTGTCACACCCGCCCACCCAGATTACTGTTTTAAGTCCCTTAATAAACAGCACAGAATTTCACAATAATTCATCCTTATCTGTACAAGCATTTTTATTGGAGACACTGCAAGTACAATGCATTATTCAGCTCTCAAATGTGAATTGTAGTATTACAGTTTATTGTTCAACTCAATTTATCATTTTCTAACACTAAAAGATACAGCAATGCTGAGAGACAAGTTATAAAAATAAGACAAAAATGAAATAAAACTAACAAAAGAAGACAAGAAAAGAAAAGAAGTTAGTTCAGAGACTAAATTAATGATGCAGACTCTCCTACTGAAACTGCATGCAAAATATTAATTTCTTTTATATGGCACTCTTGTAGAGATAGCCTCATGCATGCAGAAGCTCAGATCTCTGTTGAAAGTAGGATTCTTATTGCAGAAACTGAGAGCACTTGCATGGTGCAGAGCATTTATGGTTACTATGGAAGAATTCCAGTGATAATATCTATACAATAATGAACATGTATGTGTGTGCCAGTGTGTGTGTGTGTGTGTGTGTGTGTGTGTGTGTGTGTATATATATATATATATATATATATATATATATATATATATATATATATAAAATCAATTCCTGGGCAACCTCTCACAACTTAACTATCATTTTTGACTGACACCTCTTAACTAAATTGGCATAAGTGTTTTCAGCTTATATTATTCTAAAAAATGTGTAAATATTTTAAATATACCTGTCCATACCCTATCTTCAATATCTGCGTATAGGGTTACTTTTAGTCACTAATTTAACTACTTTTGTTCTTCACCATTCACTAAGTCCATCTTAAAATGCTTGCTTATCCTAAAAACCTTTTCTTTACAATGTCACTCCACTTCTGCTTCTAGATTTAGTGGGAAATTCAAATTTCCTTTTCTAATCACTGTCCAGCTGCTAAATTCTTCCCTGGGATTCAGTAAACTCTGTATAGGCTGCATGCAAAGCCTACATGGCATTTACATGTGTGCACAGTGATGTGTGGCAAGTAGCAGCAGTAATTGCATCTTCGTGCTGCACACTGCATTTAAACATAAATAAGCATGGTTTTGTGGCTGGCAACAGTGTTGCTGGGTAGGAAAATGTGTAAAGCAACCTGGATAGCAATCCTGTTTACAGAAGTGCATAGTCAGTTATCGTGTTTGAGTGGAATGCTACAATGATCACTGGGGCTTAACACATACGTTTCCATAGCTCTTAATCTCTTAGTGTAAGAAACTAGACAAAGCCCAACATAATAGGGGGATAGTGACCCAGAAATAGGAACAGATTCTACATATTTGCACATTAGAAATGTGGTAGAATAACAAGAGTTCTGTGTTAAGATACATTTTCTGAAGGATTTGAAGTCTGAAGTCTGAAGCTCAAATGTATGTAATTATTTAATGACATAATTTCTGAGATCATCCCAGTGATATTGCAAAAAAACACAAATTTTATAAGGAGCAGACCAAAAAATATAAGGCAAAAGTCGGGACATACTGCAAAAATTTTAACGGTGTAGAGGTATATGTATATGGTCCAAACACAGTACAGGACAGTGTATACAGTACAGAGTATTGTGAAATACAATTCCCGGCATTCTGTCCGGATGTTTTGTAAATGACATGTAAGGGTACATGGACTGCCATGTAAAATAAACACTCAGGGGAAGTGTGTGTATTCAATAGGGACACGCAGATTAACTATAGGAATGAGCACAAGGAAAGAGGACAGGTGAAATAACCTAATGTACAGCAGATGAGGGTACGCCAATGAAAGACAGTTGTAGTAGCAACACCAGTTACATATCAATATGGGACAGTTGGGACTACACAGTGAAAATGTGTATTATGTGACTGTCACACAAGGTGAAATAACAGTGGGGAAGATATCTGTGTGAAATATGCATCCTTACATGAACAATGCAGAAGACATCTATCAGGGATGCTATATACAACTGGGGTAGGGTCCATATTGTGAAGCTGTGCGAACTGAGTTGCCTGTAGCCTCAGCACAGTTGTCCAGCAAGTGGGACACAGGTAAAGGCTCATGGACAACATTAAAAGAAGCATACATAATATTGGACAATATCAGAATACCAGTAATCCCATGTCTATAACATAACATATGAAATTTAGAGTGATCAAAAGGGTTTTGCACAAACACACTTATACAACTATTATGACGTGTGCACTCCATGAGAGTAATCACGCACACTGTCCTGGCACTGTAACATCTGCTGGAGGTGTTAGGAGGGACATTGCTATACTTGTATGTGACATTATGGTCAATACATGCTAGCTGGTTGGTGTGCACTGCATATATATATATATATATATATATATATATATATATATATATATATATATATATTTCTATATATATATTTCTATATTATATATATATATATAGAGAGAGAGAGAGAGCACAATCCACACTGTCACAAATGTTAGCGATGCCATTAATGTTGTCAAACAGCTATGTATGTACTGTGTGCATCACTGGAACAGGTATCACACATGCATCTGGTGTAACAACTTTATGGTGTTTCCACACCAATCAGACAGCAACGTTTATGCCACAAAAAGAATAACTTGGCATAGCCAGTAAGATGTGTGATAGCTCACTTTGGCAAAGATGGTAGACTTCAGTTACACATTACTGGAAGATATGTAGTGGGGTACATGAAGAAGGGTGAATTGTACTCAGTTATTGGTGTAATGTAGGCTGTGAATCATGGAGGTATTATGGCCTGTAATGTGGATATCCTTCACATACTCGGTGGTTATGTTACATATAAGGGAGTAGTCAGCACTCTGGCCACATGCTGGTGTATGTTCCACATACCATCTACCCCAGGACAGAGGCCACTTACCTATTTGTCTGATTATAGAGTGGAATATCTACATTATGCTTGGGTTGTGTATTTGTTTTCCTGACATAAATCCCCCCCATCTTTTTGTGTCATTATAGGTATTGTCATGGTTGTGGCAGCAATCTTTGGTGTGTGCTGATACTGTCTGTATTATAGTAATATCACAGCTGGAGTCATTGATTCTCACAATCTGTAGTCCTTCAGACAGCTGTTTGGACACAGGATGTATATGTCATTTGTGATGTCTGTGACTTAAATAATGGACAGGAAAGGGCCTAGCAGACAGCCCTAATGTATGGACCTAATTAATGGACCTGAAATATAGTTCTCTTTATACAATTCAGCATATTTTGTGAGGCCATATATGTGATCCACTGGTCTCCCCACTTGGTGATATAGGTGTTTATGGCCACATCTGACAGTGTTGAGTGAATACCTGAGTGTAGATTTGTGTCAAATTCCTTGGGCTTGTCAAGTTCAAAAGGATGATGTGTTGTCATCATGCATGCCCTCACTGACCTCTTTGAGAACATCTAACAGATGTAACAAACATGATGTAGCATTAACAACTCACACAGGTCTGTTGCACACAGCCAGGATATTACTAGTGTCCATTTAGTAAAGGGTAAATGATGACATGTTGGTCTACCTCACAGATAAAGAGAGTCAGGATGTAGCTATACACTAATGCATCGGTTGTTGCCTCCCCCCAACTCTCATGGATGCATGTTGATGTACACCCTTCTTCAGGAGCATAGTCTGTGTGGAAGGTGTGTTGAAGTGTGTATTCACCTGTGTCAGGAAAGTGTATGTGCTGACTCACGTGATAGGTGATCTGTGATGTTGGCATAGCCCATTGATTCTGTGTGATAGGTCTGCATGAAGGTAAGACAGTGCATACTGGCTATTCTTATCTGGCTTAGAGTTTGGACACAATCCCCCACAAAGGTATCATTGAGGAACTCATCCAGCTGGGGATTAACCCATATGTCAATAGATGAGTAACCAACTGGCTCACTGACAGAACACATACTATGAAAGTTGGTGAATCAACCTGCACCAGTAGAGCTGTCACCAAAGGTGTATCCCACGGATCTGTGCTTGGTCCTTTACTGTTTGGACTCTATTTCCTTAAAGTTCAGGTTAAAATATATGGTCTATTTATTGACATTCCACACTAAAATAAATGGCCTTTGGATTACCACTTTTGCTGATTCTTGCATACTGGGTGCAGTCATTGAGTCCACCTATGATGGTAATATACTACAGGATGGGCTAACACAGACAAATGATTGGTGACAAAGCTACACGTCTACAGATAAACGCAAACATGTGTCTTTATTTTGTCCTTCTGCAAAGTGGAATTCCCTGCTAATTACAGCATTGACAATATTCCCACTATGCTGAAACCCAGTGATGCAAGCAGTGGAACACACATAGCTAGCAGTCTAAACTTCGACCACCAAGTGTCCACACTGGTATTGAAAGCTTATGTTGTGCACATCATAAGTCACACCATCATATTCAGATCTGATGATTATATTACAGCACTGTACTTGAACCTCATTAGAACAATAATAGGTTCATAGGTTCATAGGTTGGTACTGGGCTATCTGCCCGAAGGCATATATTAGCCCAGCCACGTTGTGCGGTATTCACCGCCCCTTTAGTAGTTCCCTAGACCATTGTACTAGCAGCTATTACCCTTGGCCCCTATCTAGTAGTGCTGTTGGTGTGATCCCCGGTTTGAACTTTCTGTTACCCATCCACTCATCAAGGTTCCTCTTGAAGAGTGATAGTGAGGGGCTCTGTCTTATGTAGATTAGGGCCCTGTTCCATAGTAAGGGAAGTCTCTGCGAAGGGAATCTATCCCTCCAGCATGTTCTCTTCATTGTTGTGTTGAGGTTTATATCCCTAGAACATGTAGCTCGAGTAGATTTGGTTTTGCTAAGATGGAGCATGTCCAAGCAATTCTCGGTTGAACATGGCTCTGTACGTTAGACAGAGATCGCCTCTGAGAAAGTGGTATGCAACAGAGAACAGTCTTAGCTTTTTCAATCGTGCTGCATAGGGCAACTGTTTGAGGCCAGTAATCCTCTTGGTTAGGTACCTCTGTGGTCTCTACAGCTGCTGGAGATGTCTAGCCAGGTACATTCCAATTGGTGCATTGTACTCAATAATGGGTCTGATGAGGGAAGAGTAGAGGGGCACCATTACATCCTTAGATCTTGATGCAAACCCTTTTGTGATCAGATGGGTCACATAGAAGGATTTTCTAACCACTTTAGCAACATGGTTATCAAAGGAAAGCTTAGGTCCCTAGATCCCTTATTTCTTCTTCAGATTTCAGGGGATTACCTCCTATGTTGTAGTTTGCGGGTACTCTGTTTTTTCCAAAGGGGATTGCTATGCATTTTTTTGCATTTAGCTTTAGACCATGGCTTTGACACCATGCATCAGTCTCATTTAGGCCCTTCTGGAGGCTCTTCATGTCGGCCGGAGACTCTATTATAGCACCCAGTTTGCAGTCATCTGCAAACTTAGTCAGCCACAGCCCTTCCATGCTTGCCTGTACTTCTGAGAAGTATATGCCAAACAGGAGGGGCCCCAGGACAGAGCCCTGAGGAACACCACTTGTTACTGGTCTGGATTCAGACATAGATCCCACTACTCTTACTTTATGGGATCTGTCTGAGAGCCAGTTTGCGATCCATCTTGTGAAGTAAGGGTTTATGCCCAGGCTGGTGAGCTTATCAATAACACCTGAATGGGGAATGGTGTCAAATGCTTTAGCGAGGTTAAGGTAAGCTGTGTGTACCTCCTTTCCCTTATCTATATCCTGAGTAACTGTCTCAAAGAAATCCACCAGGTTCAGGAGGCATGATCTGCCCTTGACGAAGCCGAACTGTGTGGGGTCCAGCGACTGGAGGTTCCCAATCTCTCCATTTATGAGTTCCATAATGATTCACTCCATAGCCTTACAGATCAGACTGGTCAGGCTTCTTGGTCAGTAGTTTCCAGGGTCAGTTGTGGCACAAACACAAACCAGAGTTGACTGCAGTGAGAGCAGAACCCCTACCTATTTAAGTATACAGACTACAGAGCTCAATACTTTATGCAAGCGTCACTGCGCAAGTATGACTTTTACAAGGCTGCAGGACAACTTATAGTGGATGACATCAGTAGTGCATGTAGGAGAGAGGATGTTGGGAAGCCTGCATGAAATGGATGTGCAGGCATGTTCAAGTGTCAAAATACTGTCACTTCATGGAATTGGAGTGGTAACTGTAGGACAGACACTTATGCTCATCTGGCTGCACACACACACACACACACACACACACACACACACACACACACACACACACACACACACACACACACACACACACACACACACACACACACACACACTTGACTGCAGTGAGTTCAGACCCTGTACCTAAGTACATTGATTACAGAGCTCAGTACTTTATGCCAGTGCCATTGCACAAGTCTAACTTTTATGTGACTGAAGGACAACTTATATTGGATGACATCAACACTAGATGTAGGAGAGAAGATGTTGGGAGGCATGCATAGATTCATAGCTCCATATGTTCATAGCAGTTTTCTTGGCTAATGGTCCTAGGATCTTTGCAAGCATAACCATGTAAAAACCCAAGTACCCTTATTGAGCATAGTTAGATGTTTGTTGTTAGAGTGATTTTCTTATCAGCACCAACTACCCCTGTCCATGAGGGACATGGGTACAACCCCTGGGGTGAATTTATAATCACCCATCCAGTTGTCAACATTGCGCTTGAATAGGGTAGTGTCATTGAGGAGCACTGCCTCACATTCAGTGGGAGCCTATTACAGAAGAATGGCAATCCGTGGGAGATATAGCTGCCTCTCCAGTATGTTTTGTTCATGTCACATGCTAGGTTGAGATCCCTGGAACAAGTTATTATTGTCCCATTTGATTTACAGATGTCCATCATTTCCAGTACGACAGGGTCTGAGACTGCTGTGTAGACCAAGCACAGGTCGACTCTGAGTAGCCTGTATGATACTGAGTACAGTGACATGGCTCAGTGTTTCCATGTATGCCATATTTTGGAGGTCCTGTATTCTCTGGGTCAGAAACCTCTGTGTTTTTTCCAGTTGCTGCAGGTGTCTGGTGAGGTAGATTAAGAAGGGAACATTGTACTCAATTAGTGTCTGTTAATACTATCCAAGTGGCTACATGGGTAGAGTGACAGTCTAAAGCTCCACAGGTCCTGGGTTTGAGTCCCTAACACACATATCATTTAGGCCCATCAGCTTAACTAGCCTGATCAGCAAGGCCATTATCATGGACCTTATAAAGAAGGACATTGGCAATCTCCACACAGTTTGTTTTTTGTCAAAGGGAGATTTTGTCTGTTAAACTTGGTTGACTTCTTCAAAACAGTCGCCAAAGCCATGGATGAGGGACAACAGTGCACACCACCTTCCTTAACCTAGCCAAAGCCTTCAACACTGTTCCCCACTTGGATGTAATAGATAAACTCTCCCAGCTAGGCATCAATCCATATTTTATCAGATAAGTAGCTATCTGGCTCATTGATAGAACTCACTCTGTTAAAATAGGGGAAGACACCTCTAGTAATATACCCATAGCAAGTAGTGTACCTCAAGGATTGGTCTTGGGGCATCTACTGTTTGGGATATACTTTTCTGAGGTGCAAGCCAAAACCAGTGGTCTGTGGCTGACCAAGTTTCCAGGTGACTGCAAGCTAGGCGCTGTCTTAAATTCTGCTAGTGATGTGAACATCCTCCAAAAGGGCCTTACTCAAACTAATGACTGGTGCCAGAAGCATGGCCTCAAAATGAATGCCAAGAAATACATCATTATCTTCTTTGAGGAAAATGGCATCCCTACTATATTATCACATCAATAACAACATACTAAGCATGCAATCAGTCGTGAGGGACTTGGGCACCCAGATTAATAGCAACCTGACATTTGACCACAGCCTTGCCTCCATTGTATGGAATGCTTTCTACATGGCCCACTGCATAAATAAGGGTATTTCATCCAGGAACAAGGAGGTCATAACATCCCTGTACTCCTCCCTTATTAGACCCATTATCAAGTACAATGCCCCCTTCAGCATGTACCTTGCCAACCACATGCAGCAGCTGGAGAGACCACAGAGATTCCTGACCAGGAAAATCCAGGGTCTCAAACATCTATCCTGTACAGATAGGCTAAAAGCCCTGTCCCTCTACTCAGTCTCATACAGACTGTTCGGAGGTGACATGTGTCTGACATACAAGACCATCTCAGACCCAGCCTTGATGGAGTTGCTGCATATCCAAAAGTGAAACTCCACTCACGCAACCCACATGCAAGGACTCAACCTGGTCTTTCACATTAATAGAACTTGTTGGTGGGACAGATTTGTATCCCAAAGATTCCCCCATCTGTGGAATAGACTCCTCTCCATGTCCAGCAGAGTATCTCTAGCCCTCTTTAACAGGAACCTGGATGACTGGATGGGAAATAGAAAATACACCCCTGGGATCCAACCTGTGTTCCTGCTGGAATGGGGAAATAGGTGCTGACTTTGTGAGAAGATGGGCAAAATTCCTGGCTAGGCTTATAAGGGTCTCCAGGCCAATAGCCTAATATCATCTTATGAACCTATAACGGTCGAGTGCAGTGAAGCTATGACCTCCCTGGTCTTGGATGTGATGCCCTTATTTATATGGTGCGCAATGTAGAATGCATGTCTTACCACTACAGAGACATAGTGATTGAAGTTTAGATTGCTATCAACCTATGTTCCTCACACCACTGAGTTTGAGCTTAGAGGGGGTGCTATGTATATCATAATTAGCAGGGGTACTGCTTTACCAAAGAGGACAATGAGGCAATTTTTTGCATTAAGTTTCAGTCTGTGAGTTTGGCATTAATCATTTGTGTGTGCCAGTCCTTTCTGTAATATGTTAACTTTGTTGGGAGACTCTATATGAATGTGCTCAAGTTGACAGTCATCTGAAAACTTGTTAAGCCACAGGCCATCTTCCTTCACCTGGACTTCAGAGAAATAGTTTGCAAACAGTAGAGGGCCCAGCACAGATCCTTGTGGTACTCCACTGGTAACTGGTGTACTGGTGGAGGTGGACTCCCATCTTTGACAATGTGTGTTCTGTCGGTGAGCCAGTTAGCTTCCCATCTAGTGATGTATGGGTTAATCTCCAGATGGGAGATTTTTTCTATGATACCTAAATTGGGGATTGTGTCAAAGGCCTTGGCTAAATAAACATAGACAGTATGCCCTGTTTTCTCTCATCCAGGGATTTGGGGACATTATCAAAGAAGTCCACTATGTTTCATAAGCAAGATCTACCATTGATAAAAACAAAATGGGTCAGGTCAAGAGTTCAATCATAAGGCCTTCTTCACATATATGTGTATAGGGTCCATGATGATTCTTTCCATAGCCTTGCAGGTTAGGCTGGTTAGGCTTATGGGTCAATAGTTTCCAGGGTCAGATGATGGATGTCTAGGCATGTTCAGCTGTGAACATAGTTCTAGTTCTGCATGTTACCAAATTGATGTGCATTGTATATCACACATTTGATAATAATTTATGTAGTGTAAATGATATATGTGTGAAAAAGTACTGAGACACCAGGTTTGCAGTGCATGGGGGGAGGCAACACATGGCTGAATTGTAAATAAGTAACATATTGATAGATAGGGCCCTCAGATTATGTTTCCACATATAGTTTCATGGCACAAAGAGTAAATGGACAGTACTAATACATGGTAATAGCAACTTTGCAAAGTGCAGCTGCAAGCATCGGGTTTATGTAAAGTGATTGTACATGCAAAATACACATAGGATCATAGGAGGTTACTAGGCTATTGGCCCTGCGGCCCTTATAAGCCTAGCCAAGATTTTATTCTATGTTTAGACAAATCAGCACCCGATGCCCTTGTCCAGCAGGGACATGGGTGGAATCCCGGGGTATATTTTCTGTTTCCCATCCAGTTATCCAGGTTGCGCTTAAAAAGGGGTAAAGAGGTACTCTGCTTTATGTGCAGAGTGAGCCTATTCTATAGATGGGGGAGTCTCTGGGACAGAACTCTGTCCCGCCAACAAGTCTTGTTGATGTCACAGATCAGGTTGAGGCCACCCATGCGAGTTACTCAACTGGAGCTTGGCTTGTGGATGTGGAGCAGTCCCATCAAGGTGGCGTTTGTGATCACCTTGTATGCCAGACAGAGGTCACCTCTGAGGAGTTTGTATGAAACTGAGTAGAGGGATAGGGTTTTTAGCTTATCTGTGTATTGTAGATATTTCATGCTCTAGATTCTCCTGGTTTGAAACCTCTGTGGTCTCTCCAGCTGCTGCATGTGCTTTGCAAGGTACATGCTGAAAGGGGCATTGTACTAAATAACTGGCCTTATAAAGGAAGAATACAGGGATTTTATGACCTGCTTGTCCCTAGATGAGATACCCTTACTTATGACGTGAGTAATGTAGAAGGCTTTCTGTACAATGGAAGCAACATGGTGGTGAAAAGTCAGGTTTATATCAACCTGGGTGCCCAAATCCCTCACAACTGATTGCGTGCTTAGGATGTTGTTATTAATGTGATAATTTGTGGGGATGTCAGTCTCCCCAAAGGGGGATGATGATGCATTTTTTGGTATTCAGCTGAGGTCATGTTTCTGGCACCAGTCATTTGTCTGAATGAGACCCTCTTGGAGGATGTCCACATCACTAGGGGAATTATGACAACACCCAGCTTGCAGTCATCTGGAAACTTGGTCAGCCGTAGTCCAATGGTTTTATCCTGCACTTCAGAAAAGTATATCCCAAATAACAGAGGCCCCAAGACCAAACCCTGGGGTACATCACTTGTTATGGGTCTACTGCTTGAGGTGGCTTCCCCTATTTTGACTACATGGGTTCTATCAATGAGCCAGTTTGCTACCCATCTGGGAACATATGGATTGATGCCCATTTGAGAGAGTTTATCGATTATGCCTGAATGGGGAATAGTGTCAAAGGCTTTGGCCAGGTCAAGGTAGGCGATGTGCACTGTCTTCCCCTCGTCCATGGCTTTGGTGACTGTCTCAAAGAAATCAATCAGATTTAGCAGTCATAACCTCTGCTTGATGAAGGCAAACTGTGCAGGATCAAGTGTTTGGAGGTTGCCAGTGTTCTTGTTAATGAGGTGCATGATAATCCATTCCATGCCCTTGCAGATCAGGCTATTTAGACTGATGGGTCTATAATTTCCCAGATCGGTGGACACTCCACCTTTGTGTAAAGGGATGACAGTGACTGTCCTCCACTTAGCTGTGATGAAGCCAGTATGCAGGCTTTGATTGAATAGGGTGCCTAATGGTACTGCAAGTTCCTGCCTGACTTCACGTAGGATGCAGCCTGGGATGTTATCGGGTCCCATGGTGGCTGTATTTATTGCCTTTGGGAGAGTAGTGATGACCTGTTCCCTAGATATAAGGGGAAGGGGGCAGGTACTGGGGATGTTCTGATATACTGATGGGGGGCCAGAGGGGTAAAGTTTTCACTGAATCTGTCAGTCAGCAAGTTTGCTATATCTATGACATTTGTATATGTGGTGCCCTTGACCACCAGTCCGAACAGATCTGGGTGCTCCCTTTGAGGTTGCAGACATATGTGAAGAAGGCCTTATGATTGTGTCTAGCAGATGTGAACAATTTGGACTTGAAGTTTGCTTTGGAAGATTTCATTAGTGCTCTTATTTACTTATTCAGGCTAAGGAGACATTGCTTCCAATTGGGCACTTGCTCCTTCTTGATCTTGGACAGCAATCTTTTCCTTTTGTTATAGAGTTTATTTACTGCAGATCTCCATCAGACAGGTTTACTATTCCTTGCAGAGGATGATTTATTCCTGTTGGGTATGCCTGATTCCATGCATCTATATAAATGCTTGTATAGTGCTTTGCTGTAGTTTTGGATATTGGTGCCAGTTCCTACAGAGGGGGAGGTGTTTATACAAACCCTCAGGAGTCTGTAATCAGCTTTGGAGAAGTTTATATCTCTGATCCTAGCTAGAGGGGGATTGTGGGAGATGGTGACTTAGAAAGTGACTGCATTGTGGTTGGATCTTACCAGGGAGGATGATACTATAGGGATGCTGCAGTGGTTACTCATGTTGGTTAATACCAAGTCCAAGATATTATCACCTTTTGTGGGGGTATCGACTAGCTGTTTCAAGGCATTTGCATTGACAAAATCAAGGAATTTCTGGGCATTTGTGTTCTGGCATGAGTCGTTTTTCCAATCTATGTTTGGGAAGTTAAAGTCACCCAGGATCAGGGTAAAGGGTTGAATCTTGATAGATTTGAACAGGTCCAAATAGGTGGATTGAGCATCTTGAGTCAGATTTGGGGGCTGGTAGCTAGCTATGATTTGTACAGGGGTCTTGTCAATGGTTAACTGCATCTAGAGGGTCTCCTGTGCATCATACTGTTTGACCAGCCTGGAGATGTGCATGTCATTAATGTATATTGAAACTCCACCTCCTTTGGCTTTACTGCCCACAGTTTGGTGTTTAAATGTATGATAGGATGAGTAACCAGGTAAGGCTGGGGTGCTCTCCGCAGCTTTGACGCAGGTTTCTGTGACTGCACAGATGTCAGCATTTTCAAGGGTTAGGAATGCTTTCAATGAGTGCAGTTTCATGTTTAGACTCCTAGCATTTAGCAGCATGACCTTTAATTTGTGTTTTGTTGAAATTTTTATGTTGGTAGTTTTAACCTCATCACTTTTCCTAACATTTCCATTACTTTCCCTGTTTGTGCATAGTTAAGCATTGCACAAATGTGAGCTGTATTGCTGAAAGCTTGATAGTTAGTATTGAATCTATGAAACACACCTGCTGCTTAGCTGACTCTGTGGCAGCAAGTCTAAATGCATTAACACATTACGTTTTGAGCACAGATGATACCGGGTTTGAATTCAGACATATCTAATACTTTTAAATAAACAGTGATAATGCAATGAGATAAATTCTTTATAGTACATTGCTGTGTGTTGCATGGAGCAGCAGGATTAAGCAGCATTGCACAGAGGTAACTGCAACGTTGTGCAGCTGATCAATGTCACTTGGCATTGTTGCATGATGCTAACCTCTGCTCAAACACAGAGGGCAAAAAGTGAAAGGATCCTTTGCTTATTCTGGAACTTATGTGTATTGTGTGTGATTCTATTTTCTGACCAGATTATAAGTGTTAAAATGCCATAGGTAGGAAAGTGGTGAAATGGGGAGCAAGCAGGAGAAGAATAAAGAGAACGCAATACAGGCATGTATTGGAGGGAGGTAGGAAAGAACCATAGCTATCCATTTTATCAACAGTAAAAACTGGTAATATGTGCAGAATATTAGCTGAATTTGGACTGTTATCTCCACAGTGAGGGGTGACAACAACCTAATCATGTTGTATATCCAAATGGACTCAATCAAGTGTGTCAAGATGATATGTGTGTGAAATGTAGAGCTGTGTATGGGACAGTGTTATTTTTGTGGGACAGGTGCCCATTTTTTTAATTCAATAAGAGAGGAATGCTGGTTAAAGGATGTAGGTATTTCTGGGTTAGGTAAGTTGGGTAGGTAAGAAAGCAAATGTAAACAAACAAGACAAACAAGATAAGACAAAGGGATGCTGAGGGACACAAAAGGTTGGGGGACACCATGACTGGGGTGAGGGAAGGGACAACACATGTTTATGCCTGTCAAATACAGAGAAAGTGAGAATTGAGTCCTCACTCACTGGACTGTCATCACTGTCCCCTTACTCCACTTGCAGCTGGAGTGCTTTACATCTTTTCCTTCTACATACCATAAGGGACAGCAGCCTCTCTATTAAGTGTAGACATAAACCAATGGTGTGGTGGATGACCCTATGCACCAACCCTGGCATTTTCTGTCAGGTGATGAAATCGCAACTCCACCACTGCTAATAGAGGGTACCACTACACCAGCTTCAGGGGAGTAGCACCTGAGAGCACAGGTAATGCAGGGTCAGCAGAGGCAGTACTGTCAGGTTGGGTCCCAAATGTGCTGGGCATCAGTGCTGGAACCAATGGAGTTGGGTCAGGCTGATCCACTGTGGCTGGCTTATCCTGCTGTGCTGTGTAGCATTTAGTGATTTGGCACACGTGGATGACATGGAGACATTTTGATGACACAGAATAGAACATAAAAAAAAGAGAGAGAGATAAGGGCTGAGGTGAGAGAAAAAAAGATAAAATTAGTACCATCATATGTGACATAAAATGCATTAATACAATTATACAACTATTTTATCTGAAGTATTACATTTAAATATACATCCTAACAGATACATGCTATACCTACAGATTGCTGAAAGCAATCCTTGAAATGTGCACATATTGCAGATGTGTGTTTCAATTATACAGATTACAGTTAACAGCAGAGCATTTATGCCATTTGTATAGAGTTTAATTTAATGTAAATATAATTAAAGAAGGGCAATACTGCATAGTTGTGATCCATGGTATTTGAACCCACAACCTTTGACTACAGTCTTATATTTGACTCCTAACGTTGTTTTGTGCTGCAGACTAATGCATGCATACTTGCTTTTACAGTTAGGATATGCTTGCTCAATTTGCTACAATTGTATAAAAACCCCAAACATTTATCTTTAACTTTTAAAGCTACAATAATACTTCTCTTGTGCTGCATACATACCACTTGCTTCCCTCAGTCTCTCCACTCAAGCAGCATGAGCATGTTGATTGAAGTCTATGTTGGCATGGGGAAATAACAGAACAGAAGAGCATTATGAATACTAGTGCTGCCTATATTTACCTTTCTAAGTATGACAAATATTCTCTTATTGTCATACTTAAACAGCTGTGGGATGTCCTCAGTCTCAAATTCAGTCAACCAACTGTGGAGGGTATCCCTTTTATGCTGGTGTAGGTCATTAAAATGATGCTACACCATTCTCCAGTGCCAACAATGCCAGTAGCACTGGATAAAGCTTGAGCTAAACTACTCCATGCCTCAAACGTGTACTGGAGCTAGAATAGCCCTCCTGCAGAAGCCTTTGACTGTGTCGCTTTACCAGGAGTCCATTAAATATCCTGGACATCTGGACACCCCACCTCTGTGCCTTAAACTGGGCAGCTTCCCCACTAATTCCAGCCATGTCTAACACATGTCCTAGAGTAATGTAAAATGATGCTTTCTCACCATTTCCAGTTACTGTGTTTACTGGTAGTGCACAAACCTGAGCAACAATGTCGACCGAATTTGAGCTATGTTAAGAGAAAAGCAGCAGTGCCTAGCAGGGATGACATAAATATCTGAAATAGGAAGGTTAATCTGATACATGACCTTAGTTAAGGGGTATCTGGTTATGTAGCTTGAAAATATGTATTGAAAATTGGAAAGTAACTGTTAAGGTGTGTTAAGTTTGCAGTCATGCACTGGGGGCATAACTGTCATGACTTGACACATTTGCTTTTGGCTTTATAAAATGATAACATTGATTTTTAAAGTGTGGGATTCAAACCTAGACATAAGGAACAAAACATTTTCTTCCACAGTGTTAATTTTCCATCTTTGCCACAGAAGAAGTACTGCTCAGACATAGTCAGGATCAGTCATAAATACAGCTGACAGTTTGAGGTGTTACACATGTATGTGTGTGACCTGACAAGCTTCTTGTATATAGCTTCAGATGTGTATGTGTCTTATTTGTGAAGGTCATACAAGTCCAGATAGCAGAATTATACTTACAGAAATATAGTAGACAGTATACCCTCAGTCATACATCTGAAAATACATTAAGGGTGTCTTAACCCTCATATATATATATATATATATATATATATATATATATATATATATATATATATATATAATTCATATCATCTCTACTATTTACAGTGTCATAAGTGAGAGTTAATATAATGGGACATGGAGCAACAGTAAAAATATTTGGAATGTTCTGTATTAGAATCCAGGGCCATGTGTATGGCAATCCTAGACTTACACCTGTTGTCACAAGAATGTTGAAATAACACTTGTCTATTGAACAGTTCATTGGCACTGTCACAACAGTAAAAATAGTTTGTACACCCTGTACTAGAACCCATGACCACCTGTTCTCCAGGCCTACACTTACACCTGCTGCCACAGGACTAGTTACATGACAGTTCCATAATTTCCTACTCATACTTAAGTTCTCTGTGTTATCCACCATGCAATGCCGCTTAGCGTGTTTGCATGGTATCCAATTTAATTAATTAAATTAATCTGTTTTCAATTGTTGGGGAACGGGGAAAAATGAAGAAGAAGAAAGAAGAAGAATCTGTTTTCAATTGTTGGCTGTCTGCACCCTGTCTGCTGGTGTTCCATGACTGCAGCTGTTGGGGAACCTTGGTAACCGTCATGCAACACTGCTTAGTAGATTTGTTCATTGCAAGGGAAAAAAATACAACAATGTATTCTATCTGACCATTGCACTTTTACAGATGCGAACAATGAAAACTTCAATAGCACTTTTACAGACACAGTCTGCAGGTGTTCTGTAGTATTTCTGTCTGCTTCCTGTGTGGACCACTAGTCTAGTTTGTGCACTGCTAAGCATAGTACAAATGAGATAAGCACAGCCAAACCTAACATTTATTTTCTCTGTTTCCCTTGTTTGTGCGAAACCATGCACCATGCAAGCAATGTCCAAAAAAATTAACATTAAAAGGGAAATGCCATTGAAATGATAAAAAAACATCAATGATAAAATACAAACAATACAAAATGTTTATACACAGGAAGTAGTTCTACATAGGTCTGGATTTGGGCTCTTACTCCAATGAGCCTTCAGAATGCAGTAAGGGTGCCTTATCCCTCTTTGCCACACAGACAGATTTGCAGCAGGGAAATGAAATCATTCTGCATACAACCAACTGCAGCATCATCCACAATACTAAGAAACCACATAAAAATTATTTGTACATGTATAAATTTTGGATGTAGTGCATCGACTGTTCACACAATCATGTATGACTATTACTTGCAAAAATGCAGCTCTGTCTTACCTCTCTGTGTCTGTTGCTCATCCTTTATCTGACCAGTAATCTGAGAAATGCAGTCTGTTAAGGCAGTCTATATCCTTGTCCTTAAAATGTGTGAGGATATTAAATGGCAATAACATACAGTTGTCAACAAATGAAGGGGAGGTTGGATGTTAATGAACAGAACCTGTGAATCGTGTGCTGCTTACTTACATTTCCAGCTGTGATAAAATTACTTATATACACTTTGTAAGTCTAACTTGACACACCCACTGGAGGAAGGGCAGTCTGCATTGCT
This sequence comes from Protopterus annectens, assembly GCF_019279795.1. Taxonomy (NCBI): domain Eukaryota; kingdom Metazoa; phylum Chordata; order Ceratodontiformes; family Protopteridae; genus Protopterus; species Protopterus annectens. Next base: position 852,337,163 of record NC_056734.1, read on the forward strand.
GTTGTGTTTTCTTTCTCCCTACCAGTAACCATTCACAGTTGCACTCCATTAGCAACAAACACTGAGGGAGTGCCTGTCCTATGTTTACATCTGTTACATGGAGCAAAAAGTTTGGGATTGAGCAATAATAATGAATTCAAACCTCATATGCATCTTGACCATGCTAACAGCCCTGAATCTTCACCATAAAAAGGCAAATGTGTAGCTCAGGAAGCTGAAGATAAGGAGACTTGTTTATGTGGAGAACACAGAAGAAGATATTACTTTGGGATATATCTGCACAGAAGAATACCGAACTTGAGAAGGTATGCTTGCATTTTTCAGCTATATGCTGCAGATGAAAAGTCATTTAAGAAAAATCTGTTTCATATTTATATACATATATTAATTAGCAAATTGTATTGTTATCTGTATGTATTACTTAGAAGTGTACTGATGGCATGGGCATGTTTTTCAGGGAATTTCATAGGTATACATGATTAGCAGTAGGTTAAAATGGAATGTTTTGTATTAAATCTGTATACATGTTTTAGGGACGGTTCATTTGATAGCACTTTCAGCATTTCACTGATTGTTTGTTAGCAAAATGTGTGATTTCCCTGTTGTTTTGGGTGTGGAGAGGCAATGCTGCATTTCTGTTTTAGCACAAAAAAGGATATGTTGCTACTGTTACTCTCCCTGGTTTTACATTCAGCCTTACTTTGTGTGCCAATGTAATATGTTACAACCACACAATTCTTATTGTTCATATTTCAAATATCTAGACTATTTTACGTTTCTCCAACAGATAATACTTTTCTGTTTTATCTGGGAACAGGTATTTTTAGTTATGTGATTCTTCTGTGTATTATTGTTCTGTTGTGTTTTAGGACACCTAGGACTACGGCACCCAGGCATCTCGATCCCCCAAAAACCACCCTTCAGTGACCCTGAGAATCAGGTCATTGTGAAAGCTTTTAGGTGACAAGGTGCCTTTCTGCTGTAGAGGGAATGTAGAGATATGTCAGGCAGAATGCAAATTTGGCAGCAGATAGTAGCAGATGTGAATGCAGTAGGTGGCCACAGCAGAACATATGATCAGGTGTGCCAAATGGCCACTGACATGATCTTATCTGCATGGAGGCGAGCAACTGCAGTGGCCTGTGATCAGATGGGTACCAGTGGAGCCTGCTAAACAACCACCACTAACAGCAAATGAAGAGTTCCTGTCCACTGTCAGGGATCCTGACAGTGCCCAGGAATGTGTAGAATGTCCATGACATTGGTACTATTGTTTAAGGACAGCAAGTATGTCCCAGGATGAGCTTCAAAGTAGGCTTATGTATCTCCATTGTTAAATACTTTTGTATAGCAAAATATTTACATCAATACCTTAGGTCTGTTTAACAAGAAATTTGTTGTGAGGGATTGTAAATTACTACAGTTAACAACACATTCTGATTGATTGCACATGGGGTTTATGCTGGACTTGTCATCTAAGTTCTTGTTGAAAGTATAGTTAAGGGACATATAAAGGACAAAAAGTTTTACCTCCTGTGTTACTGTTAATTGTGATGATGTTGTCCTTACCTTTTGCTTAACTTCTCCCAGGACCATCCAGCATAGGGGGCAGACAGTCATCTGCACATGGTAAGCCAAACGTTTTTATGTCAGCCCTGATGAGCAGTTCAAAAATATTTAGTGTGTAATGTTGGTGTCAGGACTGTTGTGTGTATTGCTGTAAAGTCTGCAATAGTGGCACCACTATTAGTTTATTAGCATATATTGGAATATAGTAGTGTAGGTATTCATTTTTCCTGTGTTTGTTGCTTATTATCACAGGTGTTCCTCACAGTGGAAGCATGGGACATCTACCACCTGATGTCAGAGTATCAGCAGACTCTGATTATGATGTTGGACAAACTGAGACACAGTCGGGGGTGCAGAGGTTGAATCTGAGACTTAGGCTGACATACAGCCATCCCCTGTAATTCCATTGGACACAGACAGTAGGCGACCTATTCCAGTGAGACATTAGATGTTGGACAGGTGGAGGGTGAGACAATTGATCAGGGAACTGCAGTTACTGCAGCTTCAGTGCCTGTTGACTCTGGCTGTAGCCAAAGTGTGAGTAAAGTGTGATTCAGGAGGGTTGTTAGGAGTGGTCAAAGGAGGACTGCTGTCCATGCTCCATCTAATCCAGGTGTCTCTTCCCATGCCACTCAACTTATGCTTAGGGCCATCATGGAGGCACAGGGCACATTCCCATAGGTCCTCCAGAGAAATGCTTAGGGTTGTAGATGTGGCACAGGCTGACATGCGTGACTGCCACTGCCATGTTGCCAATTCAATGGATCAGATGAATGACGTGTTGGAATGGGTAGTGTCTATGATGGAACATCTGCTGGGAGGGAGATGGCTTCCCCGTAGGTGTAGGTCAGCCACATCATCTGCTGTTATCCAACAGGGCCATGCCTGATCATGCTTCCATAGCGGCGGTACTTACACTGCTCCATCAGTGGTTGAGTTGTCCACACCATGACATGGCAAGTCATGGAGTCATGGTCTGGGTGTCCTCTTGATGGGAGTTCATCCAGCAGACATCAGTCATGTTCAGGTAGCAGCAGTGCATCTGACTGTGGATGTGGACATACCAGTGCAAATCCTGACAGAGCCAGGTCTTGTGGGTGGATAGGACAAAGATGAACTGTCACCTCTACCACATATGGCTCGCACCTGTCTGGCATACCAAGATGTAGAGCAAGCATAGAGCTTGGCTGTGTTCACAAAGACACTCACACACCAGTTTCACCTGGAGGACCCATGCAGACACACACACAACAATTACATGGTTCAGCTGTGAAGCTTAAAACTCATTTTTGTCTCATTAGCCATTTGGTACTTTATTTGAATATCTGTCTGCTTCTCTTTCTTACTCACACACACTCACCAACCTTTTGTGTCAACTTAGGCTTCCTGCTCCACCCCTCACAACACCCTGTACAAGTGATGATAACTGTGCCATATTCTTGTTTGCTATCTTTTGGATTCAGGGATATGTAAGTTTTTGTGTCTGATGCTCAAGATGCATAATTGATTTAGTACATCTGCATTTGTGATGCTGAATTGTTAATTGTACCTTTGACTTAAAAAGTCTTAGTTAGACAGTTGATAGCATCACACTTTATTGCATCAGTGTTGTTAATGATCTTGAAAGGAATATGAAGTCTGAAACTAAAACGTCTCATTACTTTCTAGCGTCTCTAATGATTTTCCAGTACAAATGCATGGTGCTAAACCGATGGCATGCGGTGACCAGCAGTACATTTGAGAGGTGTGACTGTGTGAATCTTTGATGTCTGAGTCCTACTAATTAATAATGGACATATATAAGTGAAATAAGTCTTTGCTGTCACATGTTAAGGTAATTTTTATACAAATCGCCCAACTTTTACTTGCTTACATTACCAAGTAATAATGTGCAAGGATATGCCAGTTATTCGTACAATTACACAATACACTCCAGGTTCAACAGTTACCTTGTAAATCCAGCAGCTGCTACAGTTTTAGTTCAGGGCTGAATCTGTCTGATGCTAGGAGTACACAGCCATTACATGGGTAGGTAAATGTTGTGAATGCTACTTGGCACCAGTGTTACTATATGTATGTACATAGCATAAAGGTTTTATCCCCTTAGATGGTGAGTGAGTGTGCTGTGCATTGCCTGTTAGGCAGTGCGAGGGCATGTTGTGCATGCCTATTCTTCTTGCACTCACAGCAGCTGCTGATTTCTCCTCTGACCCCTCACCTGTGTGTGGCTCTGGTGACCTTGCCATTGGTGCTGGAATGTGTGCCTCTTCCCCTTGTTGATCCTGCTGAAGCTGTTTTCTCAGGATGATGTTGTGTAACATGGCATGTACAGTGAATATTTCAGTACATGTATGTGGATTGTACTGCAGGGCTCCCCCAGATGTATCTAGGCAGTGGAGCTGTGACTTCAGCTGCCGAAACATATACTCTATGATATTTCTGGTTTGTGCATATGCCTCATTATTGCATTCTTAAGCAGGTGTGTGTACATTTCTGATGAGCATCACCAGCTACGGTTCCAGTGCATAACCTGCATCCCCCAGTAAATGACCCTGTGGGATACCCCCCCCCCAGTGAACATGTAATACAGTTGGGAGGTGTTCCAGATATGTGAGTTGCCTGGGGTGCCATCACACATATTCAATATGATTCCCTTGGTATTACACATGACTTGGCAGGTAATAGAGTGGAAGCTTTTTCTATTTATGTAGAGCCTTCCCTGTTCCCCATGTGGTGCTTTAACTTCTAAATGTCTGCAGTCTATGGCACCCAGTACTTCAAAGTAGTGTTGTACAGGGTAGAACTCCTGCATATTTTTGGCTGTGCCCTCAGGAGTACATGAAAATATATGTGGTCACTGGCATGTTGGAGCATAACATTTAGGAATTGATGGAGTATCCTGGATGCTAACGCCTGTGACACCCCCAGCATGTCTCCTGTTGGTCTATGAAAGGTACCTGTATCTAAACGTCTAAGTGCTACACCTACATTTGTCTCCACTGGGATGGGTTCTGCTTGGTTTACCCTGGCTCTGAGTTGAGGATGACAGAGGTTGCAGAGTTCCTGTAGTGTGTCTCTAGCCATCCTGTAGCTCTCGACAATTTTCATATCATGTAGATTGTGATGTTAACCAGGGTTTGAAAGCTCTTCTCCTTCTTGGCCTTGGTCTATTAACAACAGCAGCAGCAGCATAGACTTCTGCCTGTTGCACATACACATGAATAAGAGCAACGGCAGCCCCTAACATTGTTTATGTGTAGAATCCTTTCAGTGGCTGTATTCCAATAGGTTTTGGAATTTGCAGGGACAACCAGCACTGAATCTACATGGTTGCTTTATAGCCTGTTGAATAGCTCCTCCATCTTGGATTGGTTAATTAGCATACAACTCATTTGTACCTTCCTGGTGAACAAATGTTAATAAATAAAGAAAGAAATGTACATGCGTGAAGCTTGAACACAGATGTGACAGTGTATGTACATCTTAAGACAGTCAGCATTGCCTAAACTCTAATTTAATATCTACATAATTTAAAGAACTGTAAAAAAAAACCTCTCTTGGCCAGTCATTGAAAGGGTGTAATCCTATTTTAGTACTTTCAAATTTTGAATAAAGCCAGATATTAACATATCTGATCATGCATT